>NC_041383.1:466780116-466787895 GCF_002162155.2 Triticum dicoccoides | reverse complement strand
CGAGAATCACCGCCGCCGCCGACGAGCATCACCGTAGCCACCGCCTCCCCCTCGCCTCCCCGACACGCTCCCCAGATCCGCCGCGACCCCCTCTACCTCCTCGTCGAGCCACGCAAGACGGAGCACCCCGTGGAGCCGTCGCCGTCGCCAACTTCGCCTCCGGCCGCCGTGGATCCTCGCCGTCGATTCGGGAGCTACCGGGCATCCCCGACCTCGCCCTCGTGCTCGCTGGTCTCGCTGTGAGCCCCCGCACCGAACCCCCTCCTCCCCGTGCTCGTTTGCCCCGTCTAGCTAGCTCAACCACCGCGCCGTAAGTTCCTCGCCGCCGGCCATGGCGCCACGGTGGCATGAGTCCAAGCCAGCCACTCCCGCGTGCGTCACCGTGTTCCTGGTGACGCCAGGAGGCCGTAGGAGCCCTCCGCTTCCACTGCCGTGCACCACAACGCCGCGACCGCAAGTCGCCGAGCTCCGGCCGCCGCCGCGAGCTTTGCTCCGGCGAGCTCCGGCGCCCCCGCAGCCCCCCCACCAGCTCCCCTGGTTGCGGACGACGACGGGCTACGCCCCGGTGGTCTTCGCGCGACCAAACGCCGCTTGTAGCACAAGTCCGGCGAGTCGCCGCCACGCTATTGGTCGCCGCCGGCCAGAACTCCGGCGGGCTGACGTGGCTCTGTTAATTAGGCACTAATCCCGACCTACTGACGCTGACGAGTGGGCCCCAGGGCTTAGTCAAAGCTAATCAGCCAGGTTTGACTCGGGGTTAACCCCAGTGTCACTGACGTGTGGACCCCACACGTCAGGTTTGACCCTGGACAGCCGCGTTGACCCGCTGATGTAGTGATGACGTCATGCTGGCGCAATAATATGATTTCTGGATTTAAATAATTTAGAAATTCCCGAAAATGATTTAAACTTCAAAAATTCATAGAAATTCAACCGTAGCTCAGATTGAAATAATTTATATATGAAAAATTATCAGAAAAATGCAATCTTTCCATCTGTACTAGTTTCATGCATGACAAACCAACTTATACATGCTGAATATGAGAAAACACGTTATGGCATATATAGGAGCTTAATTTGGAGATGCATTTGAACCTTTGGTTCAAATGGACTTCAAACCAGATGTTTACTAGTTGCATTAGCTCAAACAACATCACATCTTCATGCCATGTTCATGCATCATATTGTTGCATATGTTTGTGTATTGATTGCCGACACTGTTCCTTCTCGATAGGTCCTACTCCGGAGTCCGTTCCAGAGTGCCTGTCTATGAAGCAGTGCCTCCCTTGTTGATCTACCAGGCAAGCAAACCCCCTTGTTCATTTCGATAAAACCCTACTCTCTCGCTCCTGCTCTCAGTTATTGCATTAGGACAACAATGATTCATCTGCTACTTTGTGCTGCGGTAGTTGAACCCATTCCTCTGCATGACCTGTCATTGCCACAGTAAATAGTTGAAACCCACTAGCATGTGTAGGAGTTGATTGAAGCCACTGATGTGTTCCTACCATGCTATGCCTGCTATTGCTTAGAGTTGTGTCAGGTCTGATTCATTGGGAATGAATTGGAGTGTCACGATATGTTCTGATGCTGAGAGTGAAGTGTGTGAACACGATTTGGTAAAGGTAGCGGTGAGAGGCCATGTAGGAGTACATGGTGGGTTGTCTCATTGGAACCGTCCTTAAGCACTGAGTTCTATGTATGTTGTCCAATGACTCGATACTACCACACATTGGGTTCCGGTAACTCGACCCCTCTCGACTTATTAGCCAACTTGATCTCTGTCCAGGAGTCGCAACTAGTTTCTGGTGTTTGTAGGTAGTGTTAGTAGTCTACCAAGTGGCACCCGGCCAGGTGGGCTTGGGACAGACTAGGCACAAGTGGCACGGTGTACCAAGCCTAGATCCATCCGGCGAGGTGGGCTTGGGAACCCTGCACACATTGTTTGGGGCCGTGAGTGAAACCCCGGGCGGATCTCCTTGCGGATGGAACCCGAATAGGCGATAAACCTGGGCTAGAGTCTTGTGTGGTTAGTCAGGTCATGGCCGACACCCTCGCCAGGCTTCCGCTTGAAGGTTGCCGAGATACATGACGTGTACATGGCGGTAAGTGGCGAGAGCGTGTGTGAAGAAGTACACCCCTGCAGGGTTAACATGATCTATTCGAATAGCCGGGTCCGCGGTTATGGACTTCTTGGATGCTTACATGGTACATAGACAACTTGAAGTGGATACTATAAAATGCTCAATACAAGTGTGAGTGCTATGGATGGCCTTCTCGTAGGGAGACGGGAATGAATCCATAGTAGTGTATTGTGTGGTGATTAGTGGACTCGTGTGCGCCATATCACCTCAAGAGTTTCTGGTAGTCGTAGAACAGGATAGCCATAGAGTCAAAGCTGGCTTGCTGCAACTAAACCCCACATTACCCTCTTGATACAAATGCATGTATGATAGGATCTGATGTAAGTCTTGCTGAGTACCTTTGTACTCATGTTGCTTTATTTATGTTTTTGCAGCGGAGACTTCGGTCTTATTAGTGCTCTCGTGGACTTCGACTAGTAGCTAGTACCTCAGCTACGATCTTGATCGGATGTTGTAGATAGTCAGGCTCTTCAGCCTTTTTCATTTGTAGATGTCTGTACCCAGACATGTAATGCTTCCGCTTGTTGCTTGTATGCTCTGTATGATGGGTTTTGTGACCCCTGTTTGCAATAATTGCTATGTTGGCTCTTCTGAGCCTTTATCTATTTGAGTTGTTGAGTTATGCTGTGATGCCATGTTGTACAGCACATACTTGCATGTTATGCGTACGTGTAATGTGTATTGCTATGTGTGGGATCTGACTATCTAGTTGTTTATTCTTAGTAGCCTCTCTTACCGGGAAATGTCTCCTAGTGCTTCCACTGAGCCCGGGTAGCTTGTTACTGCTCCGGAACACTTAGGCAGGCCGGCATGTGTCCTTCTTCGATCCTGTGTCTGTCCCTTCGGGGAAATGTCACGCGATGAATACCGGAGTCCTGCTAGCCCGCTACAGCCCGGTTCACCGGAGTCCTGTTAGCCCAGTGCTACAGCCTGGATTCACTCGCTGATGACCGACATGTTCGATGCTAGGTCATGGATGCCTGTCCCTGTAAGTTAGTGCCACTTTGGGTTTACGACTAGCCATGTCAGCCCGGGCTCTTTATCATATGGATGCTAGCGACACCACCATATACGTGTGCCAAAAGGCGCAAACGGTCCCGGGCAAAGGTAAGGCGACACCCGTGGGGATACCGTGCGTGAGGCTGCAAAGTGATATGAGGTGTTACATGCTAGATCGATGTGGCATTGAGTCGGGGTCCTGACAGCGCTGGTATCAGAGCCTGACTACCTGTAGGTTTACCAAGCCATATTGGTCGAAGTTGAGTCTAGAAATTCTTTAGTTATGTAAGGGAATTGATTGTGGGTTGGAACGTAAGGCTCTTTTTACTCCTTATACCTCATGACCTTCTGATCTGAGTCATCCTATCTTTCCGACGGGATTAAGGAACTAGGCTTTCTCTTCCGTCTATCAGGATCACGTGTTACTACTCCGTAGTCCCATAGGATTGGTTGATCAGAGTCATACCCTAGTTTTGAGTATTTCCGGTGTAGTCTGTTTAGTATGATCTCAGAACCTTGAGTAATGCTGATGAGTATGTTATCACCCCATTTTTAGTAGGATGTCTCATTCTGAGCATTTTACTGCCGTTATGCTGCCGAAATTTCCCTAGGAGTTCGAGAGATACTAATTCCTTGTCCTGCATTCTACAGTCCATAGTTGATGCTGATTCCGTCCTTGGTTCGCTTCTCAGGATGTCATCAAGTTCTGTTGTTCGTAGCCAGAACCACGGAGATGGTAGGGATGAGGATCCTCCCGACCAGTCTTCGTTGACAGAGTTCATGCTAGAGATGGAGAGGAACAAGCGTGAGTCTAACCGTTTGTTGTCACGTATCGAGGAGAACACCGCACATCAATTCAAAGGATCTGCTACCATTTATGACTTCATTCGTTTGCACCCACCTACCTTTCATCATTCCATCGAGCCACTCGATGCAGATGACTGGCTCCGTAGCATCACCCATAAGCTGCGTTCCGCGAACGTAGCTGAAGATGACAAGGTCACTTATGCCACATATCACCTGGAAGGTCCTGCTAGTCTTTGGTGGCAGAACTATGAGGTTATGCTTCCAGCTGGCCAGACTTCCACCTGGAGGGATTTCGTTGAGGCTTTTCGCGAGCATCACATTCCTGAAGCCCTCATCGATCGCAAGAGAGAAGAGTTCTGTAGCTTCACCCAGGGTAAGATGGCTGTTGATGCCTATAGTAGAGAGTTTGAGAACCTCGCCCATTATGCCACAGAAGAGGTGTCCACGGACGCCAAGAAGCAGGCTAGGTTCCGGAAGGGTCTCAACCCCAAGTTGCGTCGTGATCTCCACCTGCATCATTGTGATACATTCCAAGCCCTTGTGAACAAGGCCATTAATGCAGAGACAGCTCAACTCACTTACGAGGAGTCTCGTAAGCACACTCGTGCTTTGGGATCTTCCTCCGGTTCTAGCTCTCAGAAGCGCCGGATTTGGGTTCCAAACTCCGCTCTTCCACCCAAATATGTACCGAGGCCATCTTATGTGGCACCTCATCAAGTTCAGCAGTATGCTCCACCCAGGCCTATTGGTGGACCGCCTTCCAATGCAGGTCCACATCCTACCTCCAAGATTTGTTACAAGTGCGGAGAGCCAGGCCACATTGCCCGTATTTGCACTCAGACCAGAGTTGCTCCACCCCAGGCCGAGAAGTCTATTGGCCATGGTAAGCCATCACGCAAGATGATCAGTGCCAAGTCAGCTCCCACTGAACATGGACGCGTGCATCACGTCTCAGCTAAAGCCGCTCATGATGATCCAGATGTCGTTCTTGGTACACTCCTTGTCAACTGTCATCCGGCATCGGTTTTGTTCGATACTGGAGCGTCTCATTCCTTCATTTCTGAAAGCTATGCCCGCTTGCAGGACATGTCATTTTGTGATATGCCCTCCCCACTACTTATTCAAACTCCTGGATCCAAATGGCAAACTTCTAGGATAAGTTATGGCAATGAAATCCTTGTTGACAGACTTGTATTCCTTGCTTCCTTGATATCTCTCAAGTCTTCGGATATTAACATCATCTTGGGTATGGACTGGATGACAGCTCATCATGCCAAGATTGATTGTTTCACCAGGTCTGTTCAGCTCACCCACCCATCTGGCAAGATAGTCACTGTCTCCACTAGAGTTGCAAAGCGTCAGCTCTATTCCCTTAATGCCAGCCCTCTTCCAGACCTTGAAGATATCCCGGTAGTCCGTGACTTTCCGGATGTCTTTCCAGAGGAACTGCCAGGTGTTCCACCTGACAGAGATGTAGAGTTCGTCATAGATCTCATCCCAGGAACAGCTCCAATCTCTAGGAGACCTTACAAGATGGCACCCCTAGAACTAGCCGAGCTTAAGAAACAACTCGATGAGTCCTTGCAAAAGGGTTTCAACCGTCCTAGTTCTTCTCCTTGGGCTTGCCCCGTCCTCTTTGTCAAGAAGAAGGATGGTACGGATCGGATGGTCGTAGATTATCGTCCCGTTAATTTGGTCACGATAAAGAACAAGTATCCGCTCCCCAGGATCAACGACCTGTATGATCAGCTCGCTGGATCCTCAGTCTTCTCCAAGATGGATTTAAGGTTAGGATACCACCAAATTAAGATCAGAAATGGGGACATTCCCAAGACAGCCTTTGTCACTCGTTATGGTCAGTACGAGTACACCGTCATGTCCTTCGGCCTAACCAACGCCCCAGCCACATTCTCCCGCCTGATGAACTCGATCTTCATGGAGTACTTAGATAAGTTCGTCGTGGTTTACCTCGATGATATTCTTATCTACTCGAAGAACGAGGAAGAGCATGCCGAACATCTTAGATTTGTGTTAGAAAAACTCAGAGAGCACCGCCTTTATGCCAAGTTCTCCAAGTGTGAATTTTGGTTGCCAGAAGTGACCTACCTAGGCCACGTAATCTCTGGTAAGGGCATTGCTGTCAACCCCGAGAGAGTTCAGGCTGTTCTCGATTGGACTCCACCTGAAACAGTCAAACAAGTTAGGAGTTTCCTTGGTCTAGCCAGCTATTGTCGCCGCTTTGTTGAAAACTTCTCCAAAGTAGCCAAACCCCTCACAGAACTTCTCAAGAAAGATAAAAAGTTTGAGTGGTCCCCACAATGTGAACACAGTTTTCAGGAACTGAAAAGGCGCCTGACCTCTGCTCCCATACTTGTGCCACCGGATTTCACTAAAGACTTTATTATCTACTGCGACGCCTCACGACAGGGACTAGGCTGCATTCTTATGCAGGATCGTCATGTGATTGCCTATGCATCTCGACAGTTGCATCCACATAGGATAATTATCCTACACATGATCTAGAGCTTGCAGCCGTAGTCTATGCACTCAAGACCTGGCGACATTACCTTCTTGGTAAACGTTGCGAGATCTACACCGATCACCAGAGTCTCAAGTATATCTTCACCCAACCGGATCTGAACCTTAGGCAAAGACGTTGGTTGGAGTTGATTACAGATTATGATCTAGGGATTACCTACACCCCAGGCAAAGCCAATGTCATGGCTGATGCTCTAAGCCGTAAATCCTATTGCAACAATCTCATGTTGCAGCAAGGCCAACCACTTCTCCATGAGGAATTCTGTAAGCTTAATCTTCACATTGCTCCTCACGGATTCCTTTCTACCTTGGTGGCGAAACCTACCCTTGTGGATCTTATCATAGAAGCCCAGAAGCATGATACGGGGATTACCCGGATCAAGAGAAACATTGCCAAGGGTATTGCTGGTAGTTTCTCTATAGATGATCGAGGTGTTGTTTTCTTTGGGAACCGCCTGGTGGTCCCCAAGAAGCAACATCTTCGACAATTGATTCTTAAGGAGGCGCATGAATCTCCTCTCACAATTCATCCCGGTAGTACTAAGATGTATCAGGATCTACGCCAGAGGTTCTGGTGGACTAGGATGAAGAGAGAAATCGCTGAGTTCATTGCTAAATGTGACGTTTGTCGTCGCGTTAAGGCAGAGCATCAAAGACCTGCTGGCACTCTTCAGCCTTTAGCTATTCCTGAATGGAAATGGGATAAAGTTGGTATGGACTTCATCACCGGCTTTCCCAGGACCAAGAAAGGGAATAACGCTATCTTCGTAGTCGTTGATCGTCTTTCCAAAGTAGCTCACTTCCTTCCTGTTCGAGAGAGTATCACTGCTAGTCAGCTTGCTGACTTATACATTTCTCGAATAGTATCACTCCATGGTGTTCCACTAGAGATCAATTCAGACCGTGGCAGTCTTTTCACTTCTCATTTCTGGGAGAGTTTCCAAACTGCCATGGGAACCCATCTTTCCTTCAGTACCGCTTTCCACCCTCAGTCGAGTGGTCAGGTGGAACGGGTCAATCAAATTCTCGAAGACATGCTCAGAGCTTGCGTTATCTCATTCGGTATGGATTGGGAGAAATGTCTTCCTTTCGCCGAGTTTGCTTATAACAATAGCTACCAATCCAGCCTCAAGAAAGCTCCTTTTGAGGTTCTCTATGGACGAAGATGTCGAACACCTTTGAACTGGTCAGAAACCGGTGAAAGACAATTCTTTGGACCAGACATGATCCAGGAGGCAGAAGAGCAAGTTCGCATCATTCGTGAGAATTTGAAAACAGCCCAGTCTCGTCA
>NC_041383.1:466736535-466778681 GCF_002162155.2 Triticum dicoccoides | reverse complement strand
CCGCAAGTCGCCGAGCTCCGGCCGCCGCCGCGAGCTTTGCTCCGGCGAGCTCCGGCGCCCCCGCAGCCCCCCCACCAGCTCCCCTGGTTGCGGACGACGACGGGCTACGCCCCGGTGGTCTTCGCGCGACCAAACGCCGCTTGTAGCACAAGTCCGGCGAGTCGCCGCCACGCTATTGGTCGCCGCCGGCCAGAACTCCGGCGGGCTGACGTGGCTCTGTTAATTAGGCACTAATCCCGACCTACTGACGCTGACGAGTGGGCCCCAGGGCTTAGTCAAAGCTAATCAGCCAGGTTTGACTCGGGGTTAACCCCAGTGTCACTGACGTGTGGACCCCACACGTCAGGTTTGACCCTGGACAGCCGCGTTGACCCGCTGATGTAGTGATGACGTCATGCTGGCGCAATAATATGATTTCTGGATTTAAATAATTCAGAAATTCCAGAAAATGATTTAAACTTCAAAAATTCATAGAAATTCAACCGTAGCTCAGATTGAAATAATTTATATATGAAAAATTATCAGAAAAATGCAATCTTTCCATCTGTACTAGTTTCATGCATGACAAACCAACTTATACATGCTGAATATGAGAAAACACGTTATGGCATATATAGGAGCTTAATTTGGAGATGCATTTGAACCTTTGGTTCAAATGGACTTCAAACCAGATGTTTACTAGTTGCATTAGCTCAAACAACATCACATCTTCATGCCATGTTCATGCATCATATTGTTGCATATGTTTGTGTATTGATTGCCGACACTGTTCCTTCTCGATAGGTCCTACTCCGGAGTCCGTTCCAGAGTGCATGTCTATGAAGCAGTGCCTCCCTTGTTGATCTACCAGGCAAGCAAACCCCCTTGTTCATTTCGATAAAACCCTACTCTCTCGCTCCTGCTCTCAGTTATTGCATTAGGACAACAACGATTCATCTGCTACTTTGTGCTGCGGTAGTTGAACCCATTCCTCTGCATGACCTGTCATTGCCACAGTAAATAGTTGAAACCCACTAGCATGTGTAGGAGTTGATTGAAGCCACTGATGTGTTCCTACCATGCTATGCCTGCTATTGCTTAGAGTTGTGTCAGGTCTGATTCATTGGGAATGAATTGGAGTGTCACGATATGTTCTGATGCTGAGAGTGAAGTGTGTGAACACGATTTGGTAAAGGTAGCGGTGAGAGGCCATGTAGGAGTACATGGTGGGTTGTCTCATTGGAACCGTCCTTAAGCACTGAGTTCTATGTATGTTGTCCAATGACTCGATACTACCACACATTGGGTTCCGGTAACTCGACCCCTCTCGACTTATTAGCCAACTTGATCTCTGTCCAGGAGTCGCAACTAGTTTCTGGTGTTTGTAGGTAGTGTTAGTAGTCTACCAAGTGGCACCCGGCCAGGTGGGCTTGGGACAGACTAGGCACAAGTGGCACGGTGTACCAAGCCTAGATCCATCCGGCGAGGTGGGCTTGGGAACCCTGCACACATCGTTTGGGGCCGTGAGTGAAACCCCGGGCGGATCTCCTTGCGGATGGAACCCGAATAGGCGATAAACCTGGGCTAGAGTCTTGTGTGGTTAGTCAGGTCGTGGCCGACACCCTCGCCAGGCTTCCGCTTGAAGGTTGCCGAGATACATGACGTGTACATGGCGGTAAGTGGCGAGAGCGTGTGTGAAGAAGTACACCCCTGCAGGGTTAACATGATCTATTCGAATAGCCGGGTCCGCGGTTATGGACTTCTTGGATGCTTACATGGTACATAGACAACTTGAAGTGGATACTATAAAATGCTCAATACAAGTGTGAGTGCTATGGATGGCCTTCTCGTAGGGAGACGGGAATGAATCCATAGTAGTGTATTGTGTGCTGATTAGTGGACTCGTGTGCGCCATATCACCTCAAGAGTTTCTGGTAGTCGTAGAACAGGATAGCCACAGAGTCAAAGCTGGCTTGCTGCAACTAAACCCCACATTACCCTCTTGATACAAATGCATGTATGATAGGATCTGATGTAAGTCTTGCTGAGTACCTTTGTACTCATGTTGCTTTATTTATGTTTTTGCAGCGGAGACTTCGGTCTTATTAGTGCTCTCGTGGACTTCGACTAGTAGCTAGTACCTCAGCTACGATCTTGATCGGATGTTGTAGATAGTCAGGCTCTTCAGCCTTTTTCATTTGTAGATGTCTGTACCCAGACATGTAATGCTTCCGCTTGTTGCTTGTATGCTCTGTATGATGGGTTTTGTGACCCCTGTTTGCAATAATTGCTATGTTGGCTCTTCTGAGCCTTTATCTATTTGAGTTGTTGAGTTATGCTGTGATGCCATGTTGTACAGCACATACTTGCATGTTATGCGTACGTGTAATGTGTATTGCTATGTGTGGGATCTGACAATCTAGTTGTTTATTCTTAGTAGCCTCTCTTACCGGGAAATGTCTCCTAGTGCTTCCACTGAGCCCGGGTAGCTTGTTACTGCTCCGGAACACTTAGGCAGGCCGGCATGTGTCCTTCTTCGATCCTGTGTCTGTCCCTTCGGGGAAATGTCACGCGATGAATACCGGAGTCCTGCTAGCCCGCTACAGCCCGGTTCACCGGAGTCCTGTTAGCCTAGTGCTACAGCCTGGATTCACTCGCTGATGACCGACATGTTCGATGCTGGGTCATGGATGCATGTCCCTGTAAGTTAGTGCCACTTTGGGTTTACGACTAGCCATGTCAGCCCGGGCTCTTTATCATATGGATGCTAGCGACACCACCATATACGTGTGCCAAAAGGCGCAAACGGTCCCGGGCAAAGGTAAGGCGACACCCGTGGGGATACCGTGCGTGAGGCTGCAAAGTGATATGAGGTGTTACATGCTAGATCGATGTGGCATTGAGTCGGGGTCCTGACAACTATCGATTTCTATCAGTGGATTAAGCCATGGAAAAGTTATATTACAGTAGATACAATGAAAAAACAAAATATTAATTGGTTTTCAATAGTAGTTAGAGTAGTAATTTGCTTTATTATACTAACGGATCTTACCGAGTTCTCTGTTGAGTTTTGTGCGGATGAAGTGTTCGAAGATCGGGGAGGTCTCGATATGAGGAAAAGGAGGAGAGGCAAGAGCTCAAGCTTGGGGATGCCCAAGGCACCCCAAGTAAATATTCAAGGAGACTCAAGCGTCTAAGCATGGGGATGCCCCGAAAGGCATCCCATCTTTCTTCAACAAGTATCGGTATGTTTTCAGATTCGTTTCATTCATGCGATATGTGCAAATCTTGGAGCTTCTTTTGCATTTAGTTTTCACTTTTCTTTTATGCACCATGCTGGTATGAGGTAGTCCTTGGTTGATTTATAGAATCCTCATTGCACTTCACTTATATCTTTTGAGTATGGCTTTATAGAATGCTTCATGTGCTTCACTTATATCTTTTGAAGTTTGGATTGCTTGTTTCTCTTCACATAGAAAACCGCCATTTGTAGAATACTCTTTTGCTTCACTTATATTTGTTAGAGCATGGGCATATATTTTATAGAAAGAATTAAACTCTCTTGCTTCACTTATATCTATTTAGAGAGATGACAGGAATTGGTCATTCACATGGTTAGTCATAAAATCCTACATAAAACTTGACGATCACTGATTATGATATGTTTGATTCCTTGCAATAGTTTTGCGATATAGAGATGATAATATGTGGGAGGTTCTAGTAAATTCTTGTGTTTAGTAAAAATATTGGTGTCAAGGTTTGTGATTTACGAAGCATGCACGTATGGTCTCCTAACTATGTAACCAAATTGGCGCGCATTGTATTTTGATTGTTTATCTTTGCGTGAAGGTCGGGGGCGCGCGATGGTTAACTCCTACCAACCTCCCCCCTAGGAGCATGCGTAGTAGTACTTTGCTTCGAGGGCTAATAAACTTTTGCAATAAGTATATGAGTTCTTTATGACTAATGTGAGTCCATGGATTATACACACACTTACCTTTTCGCAATTTGCTAGCCTCTACGGTACCGTGCATTTCCCTTTCTCACCTCGAGGGTTGGTGCAAACTTCGCCAGTGCATCCAAAGGTCGTGATATGATACGCTCTATCACACATAAGCCTCCTTATATCTTCCTCAAAACAGCCACCACCTACCTATCATGGCATTTCCATAGCCATTCCGAGATATATTGCCATGCAACTTCCATCATCACCATATACATGACTTGAGCATTCATTGTCATATTGCTTTGCATGATCGTAAGATAGCTAGCATGCTGTTTTCATGGCTTGTCCATTTTTTTGATATCTTTGCTATGCTAGATCACTGCAAATCCCGGTACACCGCCGGAGGCATTCATATAGAGTCATATCTTTGTTCTAGATATCGAGTTGTAGTATTGAGTTGTAAGTAAATAAAGTGTGATGATCATCATTATTAGAGCATTGTCCCATGTGAGGAAAGGATGATGGAAGCTATGATTCCCTCACAAGTTGGCAATCCCTACTCCTCGCATTGGCATCAATTGATGGGCATTCCATAGCTCGTTGATTAGCCAAGTCGATGTGAGACTTTCTCCCTTTTGTCTTCTTCACACAACCTCCACCACCATACTCTATTCCACCTGTAGTGCTATATCCATGGCTTGCGCTCCTGTATTGCGTGAGGGTTGAAAAAGCTGAAGCGCATTAAAAAGTATGAACCAATTGCTTGGCTGACACCCGTATGGGCATGAGGGGTACCTTGTGTTAAGAAAAGGGAGCATAAAAGACTATATGATTTTGTAGGGATAACGTTCTTTAGCATTGGTATTTTGAAAGACATGATTGTTTGTTGGGATGCCCGAGTATTAAATTCTTTTATGTCAAATGATAGACTATTGCTTTGAATCACTCGTGTCTTAATATCCATGCCATGATTAGCTTACATGATCAAGATTATGCTAGGTAGCATTCCACATAAAAATTATCTTTTTTTATCATTTACCTACTCGAGGACGAGCAGGAATTAAGCTTGGGGATGTTGATACATCTCTGTCGTATCTATAATTTTTTATTGTTCCATGCCAATATTCTACAACTCTTACATACTTTTGGCAACTTTTTATACTATTTTGGGACTAACATATTGATCCAGTGCCCAGTGCCAATTCCTATGTGTTTCATGTTTTTTTGTTTCACAGAAAACCCATATCAAACAAAGTCCAAACGGGATAAAAACGGACGGAGATTTTTTTTGGAATATTTATGAATTTTGGGAAGAAGAATCAACGCGAGACGATGCTCGAGGGGCCCACGAGGAAGGGGGCGCGCCCCTGACCCTCGTGGACACCCCGTAAGGCAGTTGTTGCCCTTCTTTCGCCGCAAGAAAGCTAATGTCCGGAGGAAAATCGTGTTCAAAGTTTCAATCCAATTGGAGTTACAGATCTCCGGGAATATAAGAAACGGTGAAAGGACAGAACCAGAAACGTAGAAATAGAGAGAGACAGAGAGATAGATCCAATCTCTGAGGGTCTCTCGCCCCTCCCACGCCATGGAGACCATGGACCAGAGGGGAAACCCTTCTCCCATCTAGGGAGTGAAGGAAATATGCCCCAGAGGCAATAATAAAGTTATTATTTATTTCCTCATATCATGATAAATGTTTATTATTCATGCTAGAATTGTATTGACAGGAAACATAATACATGTGTGAATTCATAGACAAACTTAATGTCACTAGTATGCCTCTACTTGACTAGCTCATTAATGAAAGATGGTTATGTTTCCTAACCACAGACATGAGTTGTAATTTGATTAACGGGATCACATCATTAGGAGAATGATGTGATTGACACAACCCATTCCGTTAGCTTAGCACTTGATCGTTTAGTATGTTGCTATTGCTTTCTTCATGACTTATACATGTTCCTACAACTATGAGATTATGCAACTCCCCTTTTACCGGAGCAACACTTTGTGTGCTACCAAACGTCACAACGTAACTGGGTGATTATAAAGGAGCTCTACGGGTGTCTCCAAAGGTACATGTTGAGTTGGTGTATTTCGAGATTAGGTTTTGTCACTCCGATTGTCGGAGAGGTATCTCTGGGCCCTCTCGGGAATGCACATCACTATAAGCCTTGCAAGCAATGTAACTAATGAGTTAGTTACGTAATGATGCATTACATAACGAGTAAAGAGACTTTCCAGTAACGAGATTGAACTAGGTATTGAGATACCAACGATCGAATCTCGGGCAAGTAATATACCGATGACAAAGGGAACAACATATGTTGTTGTGCGGTTTGACCGATAAAGATCTTCTTAGAATATGTAGGAGCCAATATGAGCATCCAGGTTCCGCTATTGGTTATTGACCGGTAACGTGTCTCGGTCATGTCTACATAGTTCTCGAAACCGTAGGGTCTGCACGCTTAAAGTTTTGATGACAGTCATATTATGAGTTTATGAGTTTTGATGTACCTAAGGTTGTTCGGAGTCCCGGATGTGATCACGGACATGACGAGGAGTCTCGAAATGGTCGAGACATGAAGATTGATATATTGGAAGCCTATATTTGGATATCGAAAGTGTTCCGGGTGAAATTGGGATTTTACCGGAGTACCAGGGGTTACCGGAACTCCCCGGGGGCTTAATGGGCCATAGTGGGCCTTAGTGGAGAAGAGGAAAGGCAGCCAGGGCTGGGCTGCACGCCCCTCCCCCCTAGTCCGAATAGGACAAGGAGAGGGGGGGCTGCGCCCCCCTTTCCTTCCTCTCTCTCCCTCCTCTTTCCCCCTTCTCCAAGTCCAACAAGGAAAGGAGGGAGTCCTACTCCCGGTGGGAGTAGGACTCCCCATGGCGCGCCCCCTCCTAGGCCGGCCGCCCCCTTCCCCCTTGCTCCTTTATATACGGGGGCAGGGGGGCACCTCTAGACACACAACAACAGATCATTGATCTCTTAGCCATGTGCGATGCCCCCCTCCACCATAGTCCTCCTCGATAATATTGTAGCGGTGCTTACGCGAAGCCCTCGATGCTAGAACATCAACATCGTCACCACGCCGTCGTGCTGACGAAACTCTACCTCGACACTTGGCTGGATCGGAGTTCGAGGGACGTCATCGAGCTGAACGTGTGCAAGAACTCGGAGGTGCCATAGTTTCGGTGCTTGATCGGTCGAGCCGTGAAGACGTACGACTACATCAACCGTGTTGTGCTAACGCTTCCGCTTTCGTTCTACGAGGGTACGTGGACACACTCTCCCCTCTCGTTGCTATGCATCACCATGATCTTGCGTGTGCGTAGGATTTTTTTTAAATTACTATGTTCCCCAATAGTGGCATCCGAGCCAGATTTTATGCGTAGATGTTATATGCACGAGTAGAACACAAGTGAGTTGTGGGCGATACAAGTCATACTGCTTACCAGCATGTCATACTCGGTTCAGCGGTATTATTGGATGAAGCGGCCCGGACCGACATTACGCGTACGCTTACACGAGACTGGTTCTACCGACGTGCTTTGCACACAAGTGGCTGGCGGGTGTCAGTTTCTCCAACTTTAGTTGAATCGAGTGTGGCTACGCCCGGTCCTTGTGAAGGTTAAAACATCACTAACTTGACAAACTATCATTGTGGTTTTGATGCGTAGGTAAGAACTGTTCTTGCTCAGCCCCTAGCAGCCACGTAAAATTTGCAACAACAAAGTAGAGGACGTCTAACTTGTTTTTGCAGGGCATGTTGTGATGTGATATGGTCAAGACGTGATGCTATATTTTATTGTATGAGATGATCATGTTTTGTAACCGAGTTATCGGCAACTGGCAGGAGCCATATGGTTGTCGCTTTATTGTATGAAATGCAAGCGCCCTGTAATTGCTTTACTTTATCACTAAGCGGTAGCGATAGTCGTAGAAGCAATAGATGGCGAAACGACAACGATGCTATGATGGAGACCAAGGTGTCGCGCCGGTGACGATGGTGATCACGACGGTGCTTCGGAGATGGAGATCACAAGCACAAGATGATGATGGCCATATCATATCACTTATATTGATTGCATGTGATGCAAGCGCCCTGTAATTTCTTTGATTGACGGTAGTATTATAAGATGATCTCTCATTAATTATCAAGAAGTGTTCTCCCTGGGTATGCACTGTTGCGAAAGTTCTTCGTGCTGAGACACCACGTGATGATCGGGTGTGATAGGATTTACGTTCAAATACAACGGGTGCAAAACAGTTACACACGCGGAATACTCAGGTTAAACTTGACGAGCCTAGCACATACAGATATGGCCTCGGAACACGGAGACCGAAAGGTCGAACATGAATCATATAGTAGATATGATCAACATAGTGATGTTCACCATTGAAAACTACTCCATCTCATGTGATGATCGGACATGGTTTAGTTGATTTGGATCACGTGATCACTTAGATGACTAGAGAGATGTCTGTCTAAGTGGGAGTTCTATAGTAATATGATTAATGGAACTTAAATTTATCATGAACTTAGTACCTAATAGTATTTTGCTTGTCTATGTTTGTTGTAGATAGATGGATCGTGTTGTTGTTCCGTTGAATTTTAATGCGTTCCTTGAGAAAGCTAAGTTGAAAGATGATGGTAGCAATTACACAGATTGGGTCCGTAACTTGAGGATTATCCTCATTGCTGCACAGAAGAATTATGTCCTGGAAGCACCGCTGGGTGCCAGGCCTGCTGCAGATGCAACTGACAACGTTAAGAACGTCTGGCAGAGCAAAGCTGATGACTACTCGATAGTTCAGTGTGCCATGCTTTATGACTTAGAACCGGGACTTCAACGGCGTTTTGAACGTCATGGAGCATATGAGATGTTCCAGGAGTTGAAGTTAATATTTCAAGCAAATGCCCAGACTGAGATATGAAGTCTCCAATAAGTTCTATAGCTGCAAGATGGAAGAGAATAGTTCTATCAGTGAACATATACTCAAAATGTCTGGGTATAATAATCACTTGATTCAACTGGGAGTTAATCTTCCTGATGATAGTGTCATTGACAGAATTCTTCAATCACTGCCACCAAGCTACAAGAGCTTCATGATGAACTATA
This sequence comes from Triticum dicoccoides, assembly GCF_002162155.2. Lineage (NCBI taxonomy): Eukaryota > Viridiplantae > Streptophyta > Magnoliopsida > Poales > Poaceae > Triticum > Triticum dicoccoides. The sequence continues at coordinate 466,769,629 of NC_041383.1, read as the reverse complement.
ATATGCAAGGGATGGACAAGACTATTCCCGAGCTCTTCGCAATGCTAAAGGCTGCGGAGGTAGAAATCAAGAAGGAGCATCAAGTGTTGATGGTCAATAAGACCACCAGTTTCAAGAAAAAGGGTAAAGGGAAGAAGAAGGGGAACTTCAAGAAGAACAGCAAGCAAGTTGCTGCTCAAGAGAAGAAACCCAAATCTGGACCTAAGCCTGAGACTGAGTGCTTCTACTGCAAGCAGACTGGTCACTGGAAGCGGAACTGCCCCAAGTATTTGGCGGATAAGAAGGATGGCAAGGTGAACAAAGGTATATGTGATATACATGTTATTGATGTGTACCTTACTAATGCTCGCAGTAGCACCTGGGTATTTGATACTGGTTCTGTTGCTAATATTTGCAACTCGAAACAGGGACTACGGATTAAGCGAAGATTGGCTAAGGACGAGGTGACGATGCGCGTGGGAAATGGTTCCAAAGTCGATGTGATCGCAGTCGGCACGCTACCTCTACATCTACCTTCGGGATTAGTTTTAGACCTGAATAATTGTTATCTGGTGCCAGCGTTGAGCATGAACATTATATCTGGATCTTGTTTGATGCGAGACGGTTATTCATTTAAATCAGAGAATAATGGTTGTTCTATTTATATGAGTAATATCTTTTATGGTCATGCACCCTTGAAGAGTGGTCTATTTTTATTAAATCTCGATAGTAGTGATACACATATTCATAATGTTGAAACCAAAAGATGCAGAGTTAATAATGATAGTGCAACTTATTTGTGGCACTGTCGTTTGGGTCATATTGGTGTAAAGCGCATGAAGAAACTCCATACTGATGGACTTCTGGAATCACTTGATTATGAATCACTTGGTACTTGCGAACCGTGCCTCATGGGCAAGATGACTAAACGCCATTCTCCGGAACTATGGAGCGAGCAACTGATTTGTTGGAAATCATACATACTAATATGTGTGGTCCAATGAATATTGAGGCTCGTGGTGGTTATCGTTATTTTCTCACCTTCACAGATGATTTGAGCAGATATGGGTATATCTACTTAATGAAACACAAGACTGAAACGTTTGAAAAGTTCAAAGAATTTCAGAGTGAAGTGGAAAATCTTCGTAACAAGAAAATAAAGTTTCTACGATCTGATCGTGGAGGAGAATATTTGAGTTACGAGTTTGGTTTACATTTAAAACAATGCGGAATAGTTTCACAACTCACGCCACCCAGAACACCACAACGAAATGGTGTGTCCGAACGTCGTAATCGTACTTTACTAGATATGGTGCGATCTATGATGTCTCTTACCGATTTACCACTATCATTTTGGGGTTATGCTTTAGAGATAGCCGCATTCATGTTAAATAGGGCACCATCAAAATCCGTTGAGAGGACGCCTTATGAACTGTGGTTTGGTAAGAAACCAAAGTTGTCGTTTCTTAAAGTTTGGGGCTGCGATGCTTATGTGAAGAAACTTCAACCAGATAAGCTCGAACCCAAATCGTAGAAATGTGTCTTCATAGGATACCCAAAAGAGACTATTGGGTACACCTTCTATCACAGATCTGAAGGCAAGACTTTTGTTGCTAAATTTGGATCCTTTCTAGAGAAGGAGTTTCTCTCGAAAGAAGTGAGTGGGAGGAAAGTAGAACTTGATGAGGTAACTGTACCTGCTCCCTTATTGGAAAGTAGTTCATCATAGAAACCGGTTCTTGTGACAACTACGCCAATCAATGAGGAAGCTAATGATATTGATCATGAAACTTCAGATCAAGTTACTACAGAACCTCATAGGTCATCCAGAGTAAGATCCGCACCAGAGTGGTACGGTAATCCTATTCTGGAAGTCATGTTACTTGACCATGGCGAACCTATGAACTATGAGGAAGCGATGATGAGCCCAGATTCCGCAAAATGGCTTGAGGCCACGAAATCTGAGATGGGATCCATGTATGAGAACAAAGTATGGACTTTGGTTGACTTGCCCGATTATCGGCAAGCCATCGAGAATAAATGGATCTTCAGGAAGAAGACTGATGCTGATGGTAATGTAACTATCTACAAAGCTCGACTTGTTGCGAAAGTTTTTCAACAAGTTCAAGGGGTTGACTATGATGAGACTTTCTCACCCGTAGCGATGCTTAAGTCTGTCCGAATCATGTTAGCAATTGCCGCATTTTATGATTATGAAATATGGCAAATGGATGTCAAAACTGCATTCCTGAATGAATTTCTGGAAGAAGAGTTATATATGATGCAACCAGAATGTTTTGTCGATCCAAAAGGTGCTAACAAAGTGTGCAAGCTCCAGCGATCCACTTATGGACTGGTGCAAGCCTCTCGGAGTTGGAATAAATGCTTTGATAGTGTGATCAAAGCATATGGTTTTATACAGACTTTTGGAGAAGCCTGTATTTACAAGAAAGTGAGTGGGAGCTTTGTAGCATTTCTGATATTATATGTAGACGACATATTGTTAATTGGAAATGATATAGAATTTCTGGATAGCATAAAGGGATACTTGAATAAAAGTTTTTTGATTGAAGACCTCGGTGAAGCTGCTTACATATTGGGCATCAAGATATATAGAGATAGATCAAGATGCTTAATTGGACTTTCACAAAGCACATACCTTGATAAAGTTTTGAAAAGGTTCAAAATGGATCAGGCAAAGAAAGGGTTCTTGCCTGTATTACAAGGTGTGAAGTTGAGTCAGACTCAATGCCCGACGACAACAGAAGATAGAGAGAAAATAAAAGATGTTCCCTATGCTTCAGCCATAGGCTCTATCATGTATGCAATGCTGTGTACCAGACCTGACGTATGCTTAGCAATAAGTTTAGCGGGGAGGTACCAAAGTAATCCAGGAGTGGATCACTGGACAGCGGTCAAGAATATCCTGAAATACCTGAAAAGGACTAAGGATATGTTTCTCGTTTATGGAGGTGACGAAGATCTAGTCGTAAATGGTTACGTCGATGCAAGCTTTGACACTGATCCGGACCATTCTAAATCGCAAACCGGATACGTGTTTATATTGAACGGTGGAGCTGTCAGTTGGTGCAGTTCTAAACAAAGCGTCGTGGCGGGATCTACATGCGAAGCGGAGTACATAGCTGCTTCGTTAGTAGCAAATGAAGGAGTCTAGATGAAGGAGTTCATTTCTGATCTAGGTGTCATACCTAGTGCATCGGGACCAATGAAGATCTTCTGTGACAATACTAGTGCAATTGCCTTGGCAAAGGAATCCAGATTTCACAAGAGGACCAAGCACATCAAGAGACGCTTCAATTCCATCCGGGACCAAGTCCAGGTGGGAGACATAGAGATTTGCAAGATACATACGGATCTAAATGTTGCAAACCCGTTGACTAAGCCTCTTCCACGAGCAAAACATGATCAGCACCAAGGCTCCATGGGTGTTAGAATCATTACTGTGTAATTATTGACTCTAGTGCAAGTGGGAGACTGAAGGAAATATGCCCTAGAGGCAATAATAAAGTTATTATTTATTTCCTTATATCATGATAAATGTTTATTATTCATGCTAGAATTATATTAACCGGAAACATAATACATGTGTGAATACATAGACAAACTTAATGCCACTAGTATGCCTCTACTTGACTAGCTCATTAATCAAAGATGGTTATGTTTCCTAACCATAGACATGAGTTGTCATTTGATTAATGGGATCACATCATTAGGAGAATGATGTGATTAACACGACCCATTCCGTTAGCTTAGCACTTGATCGTTTAGTATGTTGCTATTGCTTTCTTCATGACTTATACATGTTCCTACAACTATGAGATTATGCAACTCCCGTTTACCGGAGGAACACTTTGTGTGCTACCAAACGTCACAACGTAACTAGGTGATTATAAAGGAGATCTACATGTGTCTCCAAAGGTACATGTTGATTTGGTGTATTTCGAGATTAGGTTTTGTCACTCCGATTGTCGAAGAGGTATCTCTGGGCCCTCTCGGTAATGCACATCACTATAAGACTTGCAAGCAAGCAATGTAACTAATGAGTTAGTTAAGGAATGATGCATTACATAACGAGTAAAGAGACTTGCCGGTAACGAGATTGAACTAGGTATTGAGATACCGACGATCGAATCTCGAGCAAGTAACATACCGATGACAAAGGGAACAACGTATGTTGTTGTGCGGTTTGACCAACGTATGTATGTTGTAGGATGGCAACACATCATTGGATAATAATATGTAGGAGACAATATGAGCATCCAGGTTCCGCTATTGGTTATTGGCCGGTAACGTGTCTCGGTCATGTCTACATAGTTCTCGAACCCATAGGGTCCGCATGCTTAAAGTTTCGATGACAGTTATATTATGAGTTTATGAGTTTTGATGTACCGAAGGTTGTTCGGAGTCCCGGATGTGATCACGGACATGACGAGGAGTCTCGAAATGGTTGAGACATGAAGATCGATATATTGGAAGCCTATATTTGGATATCAAAAGTGTTCCGGGTGAAATCAGGATTTTATCGGAGTACCGGGGGTTACTGGAACTCCCCGGGGGCTTAATGGGCCATAGTGGGCCTTAGTGGAGAAGAGGAGAGGCGGCCAGGGCTGGGCCGCGTGCCCCTCCCCCCTAGTCCGAATAGGACAAGGAGAGGGGGGCGGTGCCCCCCCCCCTTCCTTCCTCTCTCTCCCTCCTCTTTCCCCCTTCTCCAAGTCCAACAAGGAAAGGAGGGAGTCCAACTCCCGGTGGGAGTAGGACTCCCCATGGCGTGCCCCCTCCTAGGTCGGCCGCCCCCTCCCCCTTGCTCCTTTATATATGGGGGGCAGGAGGGCACCTCTAGACACACAACAACAGATCATTGATCTCTTAGCCGTGTGTGATGCCCCCTCCACCATAGTCCTCCTCGATAATATTGTAGCGGTGCTTAGGCGAAGCCCTGGGACGGTAGAACATCAACATCGTCACCACGCTGTCGTGCTGACGGAACTCTCCCTCAACACTCGGCTGGATCGGAGTTCGAGGGACGTCATCGAGCTGAACGTGTGCAAGAACTCGGAGGTGCCGTAGTTTCGGTGCTTCATCGGTCGGGCCGTGAAGACGTACGACTACATCAACCGCGTTGTGCTAACGCTTCCGCTTTTGGTCTACGAGGGTACGTGGACACACCCTCCCCTCTTGTTGCTATCCATCACCATGATCTTGCGTGTGCGTAGGAATTTTTTTGAGATTACTACGTTCCCCAACAGGGAGAAGGTCAAGGAAGAAGAACAAGAAGGGGGGCTCTCTCCCCCTCTCTCCTGGTGGTGCCGGAACGCCGCCGGGGCCATCATCATCACCATGATGTACACCAACACCTCTGTCATCTTCACCAACATCTCCATCACCTTCCCACATCTATCTACAGCGGTCCACTCTCCGGCAACCCATTGTACCCTCTACTTGAACATGGTGATTTATGCTTCATATTATTATCCAATGATGTGTTGCCATCCTATGATGTCTAAGTAGATTGTCGTTGTCCTATCGGTAATTGGTGAATTGCTATGATTGATTTAATTTGCTTGTGGTTATGTTGTTGTCCTTTGGTGCCCATCATATAAGTGCGCGCATGGATCACACCATAGGGTTAGTTGTATGTTGATAGGACTATGTATTGGAGGGCAAGAGTGATAGAAGCTTCAACCTAGCATAGAAATTGATGCATACGGGATTGAAGGGGGACCATTATGTCTTAATGCTATGGTTGGGTTTTACCTTAATGAACGTTAGTAGTTGCGGATGCTTGCTAATAGTTCCAATCATAAGTGCATAGAATTCCAAGACAGGGATGACATGCTATCAGTGGCCTCTCCTACGTAAAACTTGCTATCGGTTTAGTAAAGTAGTCAATTGCTTAGGGACAATTTCACAACTCCTACCACCACTTTTCCACACTCGATATACTAACTTTATTGCTTCTTTAGCTAAACAGCCCCTAGTTTTTATTTACATGCTCTTTATATTGTTGCAAACCTATCCAAAAATACCTACAAACTACTTCTAGTTTCATACTTCTTTTAGGTAAAGCGAACGATTAGCGTGTGTAGAGTTGAATCAGTGGTCGATAGAACTGTTGGGGATCGTTGCAGAAATTAAAAAAATTCTACGCATCACCAAGATCAATCTATGGAGAGACTAGCAATGAGAGAGAGGGGAGTGCATCTTCATACCCTTGAAGATCGCGATGCGGAAGCGTTACAAGAACGCGGATGAGGGAGTCGTACTCGCGGCGATTCAAATCACGGAAGATCTGATCTAACACCGAACCGACGGTGCCCCCGCGTTCAACACATATACAGCCGGGGGACGTATCCTCCTTCTTGATCCAGCAAGGGGAGAGGAGAAGTTGAGGGAGAGCTCCGGCAGCACGACGGCGTGGTGGTGGAGCTTGCAGTTCTCCGGTAGGGCTTCGCCAAGCACTACTGAGGAGGAGGTGGAGTTGGAGAGGGGGAGGGTTGCGCCAGGGGCAAGGGGTGAAGCTCCCATGCGCCTCCCCACTATATATAGGGGTGGATGGGGCTGGTTTCTTGCCCTCCAAGTCCATTGGGCGTTGGCAAAGGTGGGAGGAAAGAAATCCCATCATTTCCTTCCCCACCGATTGTTATCCCCCCTTTTTAGGGATCTTGATCTTATCCCTTCGGGATATGGTCTTATTCCTTCTAAGGGGGGATCTTGGTGCACCTTGATCAGTACTGTGGGGCCTTGCCCCCACTACCCATGTTCATGTGCCCCCCCCCATGCAGGTGGGCCCCACTCCGGAACCTTCTAGAACCTTCCCGATACAATACCGAAAAATTCCGAACATTTTCCGGTGGCCAAAATAGGACTTCCCATATATAAATCTTTACCTCCGGACCATTCCGGAACTCCTCTTGATGTCCGGGATCTCATCCGGGACTCCGAACAACATTCGGTAACTGCACACTAATTCCCATAACAACTCTAGCATCATCGAACCTTAAGTGTGTAGACCCTACGGGTTTGGTAATCATGCAGACATGACCGAGACAACTCTCTGGCCAATAACCAACAGCGGGATCTGGATACCCATGTTGGCTCCCACATGTTCCACGATGATCTCATCGGATGAACCACGATGTCAAGGATTCAAGCAATCCCATATACAATTCCCTTTGTCAATCGGTATGTTACTTACCCGAGATTCGATTGTCAGTATCCCAATACCTCGTTCAATCTCATTACTGGCAAGTCATTTTACTCGTTCCGTAATGCATGATCCCGTGACTAACTACTTAGTCACATTGATCTCATTATGATGATGCATTACCAAGTGGGCCCAGAGATACCTCTCCATCACACGGAGTGACAAATCTCAGTCTTGATTCGTGCCAACCCAACAGACACTTTCGGAGATACCCGTAGTGCACCTTTATAGCCACCCAGTTACGTTGTGACATTTGGCACACCCAAAGCATTCTGACGGTATCCAGGAGTTGAACAATCTCATGGTCTAAGGAAATGATACTTGACATTAGAAAAGCTTTTAGCAAACGAACTACACGATCTTGTGCTATGCTTAGGATTGGGTCTTGTCCATCACATCATTCTCCTAATGGTGTGATCCCGTTATCAATGACATCCAATGTCCATGGTCAGGAAACCATAATCATCTGTTGATCAACGAGCTAGTCAACTAGAGGCTCACTAGGGACATGTTGTGGTCTATGTATTCACACATGTATTACGATTTCCAGTTAATACAATTATAGCATGAACAATAGACAATTATTGTGAACAAGGAAATGTAATAATAACCATTTTATTATTGCCTCTAGGACATATTTCCAACAGTCTCCCACTTGCACTAGAGTCAATAATCTAGTTCACATCACTATGTGATTGTAATGAATCCAACACCCATTGGGTTTGATCATATCTCGCTTGTGAGAGAGGTTATTAGTCAACGGGTCTGAATCTTTCAGATCCATGTGTGCTTTACAAATCTCTATGTCATCTCCTAGATGTAGCTACCACGCGCTATTTTGGAACTATTCCAAATAACTTCTCTACTATACGAATCCGGTCTACTACTCAGAGTCATCCAGATTAGTGTCAAAGTTTGCATCGACGTAACCCTTTACGACGAACTCTTTTACCACCTCCATAATCAAGAAAATTCCTTAGTCCACTAGTTACTAAGGATAACCTTGACCATTGTCCTATGATCCATTCCTGGATCACAGTTGTACCCCTTGACTGACTCATGGCAAGGCACACTTTAGGTGCGGTACACAACATAGCATACTATGGAGCCTACGTCTAAAGCCTAGGGGACGACCTTCATCCTTTCTCTCTCTTTTGCCGTGGTCAGGTCTTGACTCTTACTCAATACTCACACCTTATAACACAGCCAAGAACTCCTTCTTTGCCGATCTATTTTGAACTCCTTCAAAATCTTGTCACGGTGCGTATTCATTTGAAAGTACTATCAAGCGATTTTGATCTATCCTTATAGATCTTGATGCTCAATGTTCTAGTAGCTTAATCCAAGTTTTCCATTGAAAAACACTTTTCAAATAACCCTATATGCTTTCCAGAAATTCTACATCATTTCCGATCAACAATATGTCAACAACATATACTCATCAGAAATACTATAGTGCTCCCACTCACTTCTTTGGAAATACAAGTTTCTCATAAACTTTGTATAAACCCAAAATCTTTGATCATGTCATCAAAGCGTATATTCCAACTCCGAGATGCTTACTCTAGTCCTTAGAAGGATTGCTAGAGCTTTGCATACTTGTTAGCATCTTTTAGGATTGACAAAACCTTCTGGTTGTATCACATAGAACATTTCCTCAAGAAAATCATTGAGGAAACAATGTTTTGACATCCTATCTACAAGATTTCATAAATAATGCAGGAACTGCTAATATAATTTCAACATACTCTTAGCATCGCTACAAGTGAGAAAGTATCATCATAGTCAACTCCTTAAACTTGTCAGAAAACATCTTAGCGACAAGTCGAGCTTTCTTAATGGTGACACTTACCATCATTGTCTGTCTTCCCTTTTAAAATCCATCTGTACCCAACAGCCTTACGACCATCAAGTAGTTCTTCCAAAGTCTACACTTTGTTTTATACATGGATCCTCTCTCGGATTTTATGGCCTCGAGCCATTTGTCGGAATCCGGGCCCACCATCGCTTCTCCACAGCTCGTGGGTTCATTGTTATCTAGCAACATGACCTCCAAGACAGGATTACCGTACCACTCCGAAGCAGTACGCGTCCTTGTCGACCTACGAGGTTTGGTAGTGACTTGATCTGAAGTTTCATGATCACTATCATCAGCTTCCACTTCAACTGGTGTAGGCGCCACAGGAACAACTTCATGTGCCCTGCTACAGATTGGTTGAAGTGATGGTTCAATAACCTCATCAAGTCTCCACCATCCTCCCACTCAATTCTTTCAAGAGAAACTTTTCCTTGAGAAAGGACCTGTTTCTAAAAACAATCACTTTTGCTTCCGGATCTTAAATAGGAGGTATACCCAACTGTTTTGGGTGTCCTATGAAGATGCATTTATCCGCTTTGGGTTTGAGCTTATCAGGCTAAAACTTTTCCACATAAGCTTCGCAGCCCCAAACTTTTAAGAAATGACAGCTTAGGTTTCTCTAAACCATAGTTCATACGCTGTCATCTCAACGGAATTATGTGGTGCCCTATTTGAAGTGAATGCGGTTGTCTCTAATGCCTAACCCATAAACGATAGTGGTAATTCGATAAGAGACATCATGGTATGCACCATATCCAATAGGGTGCAGCTATGATGTTCGGACACACCATCACACTATGGTGTTCCAGGTGATATTAGTTGTGAAACAATTTCCACAATGTCTTAATTGTATACCAAACTCATAACTCAGATACTCATCTCTATGATCATATCATAGACATTTTACCCTCTTGTCACGACGATCTTCAACTTCACTCTGAAATTACTTGAACCTTTCAATAATTCAGACTTGTGTTTCATCAAGTAAATATACTCAGCATCTACTCAAATCATCTGTGAAGTAAGAACATAACGATATCCACTGCGTGCCTCAACACTCATTGGACTGCACACATCAAAATGTATTACTTCCAACAAGTTGCTCTTGTTCCATCTTACTAAAAACGAGGCTTTTCTGTCATCTTGCCCATGTGGTATGATTTGCATGTCTCAAGTGATTCAAAATCAAGTGAGTCCAAATGATCCATCTGCATGGAGTTTCTTCATGTGTACATACTAATAGACATGGTTCGCATATCTCAAACTTTTCAAAAAACGAGTGAGTCCAAAAGATCCATCAACATGGAGTTTCTTCATGCTTTTTATACCAATATGACTCAAATGGCAGTGCCACAAGTAGGTGGTACTATCATTACTATCTTATATCTTTTGGCATGAACATGTGTATCACTACGATCGAGATTCAATAAACCATTCATTTTAGGTGCAAGACCATTGAAGGTATTATTCAAATAAACAGAGTAACCATTATTCTCCTTAAATGAACAACCGTAACATAATCCAATCATGTCTATGCTCAACGCAAACACCAAATAACAATTATTTAGCTTTAACACCAATCCCGATGGTAGAGGGAGCGTGCGACGTTTGATAACATCAACCTTGGAAATACTTCCAACACATATCGTCACCTCGCCTTCAGTTAGTCTCCATTTATTCTGTAGCCTTTTATTTTGAGTTACTAACACTTAGCAACCGAACCGGTATCTATTACCCTCGTGCTACTAGGAGTACTAGTAAAGTACACATTAATATAATGTATATCCAATATACTTATGTCGACCTTGCCAGCCTTCTCATCTACCAAGTATCTAGGGTAGTTCTGCTGCAGTGACCGTTCCCCTCATTACAGAAGCACTTAGTCTAGGGTTTGGGTTCAAACTTTGGGTTTCTTCACTAGAGCAGCAACTGATTTGCCGTTTCATGAAGTATCCCTTCTTGCCCTTGCCCTTCTTGAAACTAGTGGTTTCACTAACCATCAACAATTGATGCTCCTTCTTGATATCTACTTTCGCGGTGTCAAACATCGCGAATAGCTCAAGGATCATCATATCTATCCCTGATATGTTATAGTTCATCATGAAGCTCTAGTAGCTTGGTGGCAATGACTTTGGAGAACCATCACTATCTTTTAAGGAAGATTAACTCCCACTCGATTCAAGTGATTGTAGTACTCAGACAATCTGAGCACATGCTCAACGATTGAGCTTTTCTCCCTTAGTTTGCAGGCTTAAGAAACTCGTCAGAGGTCTCAAACCTCTTGACATGGGCACGAGCCTGAAATCCCAATTTCAGCCCTTTCAACATCTCATATGTTCCACGATGTTTCAAAAATTGTCTTCGGCGCCTCAATTCTAAACCGTTTAACATTACCAAACCATCACGTAGTCATCAAAACGTGTATGTCAGATGTTCGCAACATCCACAGACAATGTTCGAGGTTCAGCACACCGAGCGGTGCATTAAGTACATAAGCCTTTTGCGTCGCAATGAGGACAGTCCTCAGTTTACGGACCTAGTCCGCATAATTGCTACTATCAACTTTCAACTAAATTTTCTCTAGGAACATATCTAAAACAGTAGAACTAAAGCGCAAATTATGACATAATTTGCAAAGACCTTTTGACTATGTTCATGATAATTAAGTTCATCTAATTTAATGAACTCCCACTCAGATGGACATCCCTCTAGTCATCTAAGTGATACATGATCCGAGTCAACTAGGCTGTGTCCGATCATCACGTGAGACGGACTAGTCATCATCGGTGAACATCTTCATGTTGATCGTATCTGCTATATGACTCATGTTCGACCTTTCGGTCTCTTGTGTTCCGAGGCCATGTATGTACATGCTAGGCTCGTCAAGTCAACCTAAGTGTTTTTCTTGTGTAAATCTGGCTTACACCCGTTGTATTCGAACGTTAGAATCTATCACACCCGATCATCACGTGGTGCTTCAAAAGAACAAACCTTCGCAATGGTGCACAGTTAGGGGGAACACTTTCTTGAAATTTTAGCAAGGGATCATCTTATTTATGCTACCGTCGTTCTAAGCAAATAAGATGTAAAAATATGATAAACATCACATGCAATCAAATAGTGACATGATATGGCCAATATCATTTTGCTCCTTTTAATCTCCATCTTCGGGGCGCCATGATCATCATCGTCACCGGTATGACACCATGATCTCCATCATCGTGTCTTCATGAAGTTGTTTCGCCAACTATTACTTCTACTACTATGGCTAATGGTTTAGCAATAAAGTAAAGTAATTACATGGCGTTATTTAATGATACGTAGGTCATACAATAAATTAAGACAACTCCTATAGCTCCTGCCGGTTGTCATACTCATCGACATGCAAGTCGTGATTCCTATTACAAGAACATGATCAATATCATACATCACATATATATCATTCATCACATCCTTTTGGTCATATCACATCACACGACATATGCTGCAAGAACAAGTTAGACGTCCTCTAATTGTTGTTGCAAGTTTTGTACGTGGCTGCTATAAGTTTCTAGCAAGAACGTTTCTTACCTACGCCAAAACCACAACATGATATGCCAATTGCTATTTACCCTTCATAAGGACCCTTTTCATCGAATCCGGTCCGACTAAAGTGGGAGAGACAGACACCCGCTAGCCACCTTATGCAACTGTGCATGTCAGTCGGTGGAACCTGTCTCACGTAAGCGCACGTGTAAGGTCGGTCCGGGCCGCTTCATCCCACGATGCCACCGAATCAAGATAAGACTAGTAACGGCAAGTAAATTGACAAAATCGACGCCCACAACAACTTGTGTTCTACTCGTGCATAGAAACTACGCATAGACCTGGCTCATGATGCCACTGTTGGGGATCGTTGCAGAAATTAAACAAATTCTATGCATCACCACGATCAATCTATGGAGAGACTAGCAACGAGAGAGAGGGGAGTGCATCTTCATACCCTTGAATATCGTGATGCGGAAGCGTTACAAGAACGCGGATGAGGGAGTCGTACTCGCGGCGATTCAAATCGCGGAAGATCCGATCTAACGCCGAACGGACAGCGCCTCCGCGTTCAACACACGTACAGCTCGGGGACGTCTCCTCCTTCTTGATATAGCAAGGGGAGAGGAGAAGTTGAGGGAGAGCTCCGGCAGCATGATAGCGTGGTGGTGGAGCTTGCAGTTCTCCGGCAGGGCTTCGCCAAGCACTACTGAGGAGGAGGTGGAGTTGGAGAGGGGGAGGGTTGTGCCAAGGGCAAGGGGTGAAGCTCCCATGCGCCTCCCCACTATAAATAGGGGTGGAGGGGGCTGGTTTCTTGCCCTCCAAGTCCATTGGGGCATTGGCAAAGGTGGGAGGAAAGAAATCCCATCATTTCCTTCCCCACCGATTGTTATCCCCCCTTTTAGGGATCATGATCTTATCCCTTCGGGATATGATCTTATTCCTTCTAAGGGGGGATCTTGGTGTGCCTTGATCAGGAGTGTGGGGCCTTGCCCCCACTACCCATGTTCATGTGGGTCCCCCCATGCAGGTGGGCCCCACTCCGGAACCTTCTAGACCCTTCCCGGTACAATACCGAAAAATCCCGAACATTTTCCGGTGGCCAAAATAGGACTTCCCATATATAAATCTTTACCTCCGGACCATTCCGAAACTCCTTGTGATGTCCGGGATCTCATCCGGGACTCCAAACAACATTCGGTAACCTCACACTAATTCCCATAACAACTCTAGCATCACCGAACCTTAAGTGTGTAGACCCTACGGGTTTGGGAATCATGCAGACATGACCGAGACAGCTCTCTGGCCAATAACCAACAGCGGGATCTGGATACCCATGTTGGCTCCCACATGTTCCACGATGATCTCATCGGATGAACCACGATGTCAAGGATTCAAGCAATCATGTATACAATTCCCTTTGTCAATCGGTACGTTACTTGCCCGAGATTCGATCATCAGTATCCCAATACCTCGTTCAATCTCGTTACTGGCAGGTCACTTTACTCATTCCATAATGCATGATCCTGTGACTAACTACTTAGTCACATTGAGCTCATTATGATGATGCATTACTGAGTGGGCCCAGAGATACCTCTCCGTCACACGGGGTGACAAATCCCAGTCTCGATTCGTGCCAACCCAACAAACACTTTCGGAGATACCCGTAGTGCACCTTTATAGCCACCCAGTTACGTTGTGACGTTTGGCAGACCCAAAGCATTCCTATGGTATCCGAGAGTTGCACAATCTCATGGTCTAAGGAAATGATACCTGACATTAGAAAATCTTTTAGCAAACGAACTACACGATCTTGTGCTATGCTTAGGATTGGGTCTTGTCCATCACATCATTCTCCTAATGATGTGATCCCGTTATCAATGACATCCAATGTCCATGGTCAGGAAACCATAACCATCTATTGATCAACGAGCTAGTCAACTAGAGGCTCACTAGGGACATGTTCTGGTCTATGTATTCACACATGTATTACGGTTTCCAGTTAATACAATTATAGCATGAACAATAGACAATTATCATCAACAAGGAAATATAATAATAACCATTTTATTATTGCCTCTAGGGCATATTTCCAACAAGAACTTGAGGCAATATTTGTTCTACCTTTAGCTCCTCGTTGGGTTCGACACTCTTACTTATCGAAAGAGGCTACAATTGATCCCCTATACTTGTGGGTTATCATGGCGCGGCCTCGTTGGCAGCGGGGCAGGGCCTCGATGGAGCCGGCGATGTCCTCTATCTCGTTGCCGGCAGGGCGGCGCCTTAGCAGAGCGCGGGAAATCCTCCCCCTCATTGCCGGCAGGGTGGGGCTTCGGCTGAGCTGGCAATGTCCTCGGCCTCATTGTTGGTGAGGCGTGGCCTCGACGGAGTAGGGCCTCCGCCTCGGTGCCGGCGGAGCCGGTGATGTCCTCTATCTCGTTGCCGGCGGGGCGGTGCCTCGGCGGAGCGGGGGAAATCCTCCCCCTCATTACCTGCAGGGTGGGGCCTCGGTTGAGCTGGCGATGTCCCGTGCCTCGTTGTTGGCGGGGCAGGGCCTCGGCGGAGCCGGCGGTGTCCTCTGCCTCGTTGTTGGCACCGCGGGGCCACAGTGGAGCAGGGCCTCGTCGAAGCCAGCGGAGTGGGGACTCTTTGGAGCCGTCATTTTCCTCTGCCTCGTCCTCGGTCTCGCCAAACAGCGTCTCGCCCACTTCATCGCCCTCTTTGTAGGCGGCCGCAACCTCCACCACTCGCGTGCGGTACCGCCAGCGCTCGAGGCGGCCCTGGCGGGCGGAGCGGTACGAGTCGAGCAGCGCCTCCTGCTCCGCCTGCTTCGTGGTGATCTACTCCTCCGCCCGCAGGTGCTCCTGGAGGAGATGGTGGTTGTAGGTGTTGGGGAACGTAGTAATTTCAAAAAAATTCCTACGTACACGCAAGATCATGGTGATGGCATAGCAACGAGGGGGGAGAGTATCCGTCCACGTACCCTCGTAGACCGTAAGCGGAAGCGTTATGACAACGCGGTTGATGTAGTCGTACGTCTTCACGATCCGACCGATCCAAGCACCGAACGTACGGCACCTCCGAGTTCAGCACACGTTCAGCTCGATGACGATCCCCGGGCTCCGATCCAGCAAAGCTTCGGGGATGAGTTCCGTCAGCATGACGGCGTGGTGACGATGATGATGCTCTACCGGCGCAGGGCTTCGCCTAAACTCCGCGACGATATGACCGAGGTGGAATATGGTGGAGGGGGCACCGCACATGGCTAAGGAACGATCCGTAGATCAACTTGTGTGTTATGGGGTGCCCCCCTGCCCCCGTATATAAAGGAGGGAGGGGGAGGTGCGGCCGGCCCCCAAGGGGTGCGCCTGGAGGAGTCCTACTCCCACCGGGAGTAGGACTCCCCCCTCTTGCCTTGTTGGAGAAGGAAAAGGGGGGAGGGGAAAGAGGAAGGGGGGCGCCGCCCCCCCTCTCCTTGTCCTATTCGGACTAGGGGGGAGGGGCGCGCGGCCTGCCCTGGCCGGCCCTCCTCTTCTCCCTCATGGCCCACTAAGGCCCATTATCCCCCGGGAGGGTTCCGGTAACCCCCCGGTGTTCCGGTAAAATCCCGATTTCACCCGGAACCATTCCGATATCCAAATATAGGCTTCCAATATATCAATCTTTATGTCTCGACCATTTCAAGACTCCTCGTCATGTCCTTGATCACATCCGGGACTCCGAACAAACTTCGATACATCAAAACTTATAAACTCATAATAAAACTGTCATCGTAACGTTAAGCGTGCGGACCCTACGGGTTCGAGAACTATGTAGACATGACCTAGAACCATTCTCGGTCAATAACCAATAGCGGGACCTGGATGCCCATATTGGTTCCTACATATTCTACGAAGATCTTTATCGGTCAAACCGTATAACAACATACGTTGTTCCCTTTGTCATCGGTATGTTACTTGCCCGAGATTTGATCGCCGGTATCCAATACCTAGTTCAATCTCGTTACCGGCAAGTCTCTTTACTCGTTCTGTAATGCATCATCCCGTAACCAACTCATTTGGTCACATTGCTTGCAAGGCTTATAATGATGTGCATTACCGAGAGGGCCCAGAGATACCTCTCCGACAATCGGAGTGACAAAACCTAATCCCGAAATACGCCAACTCAACATGTACCTTCGGAGACACCTGTAGTACTCCTTTATAATCACCCAGTTACGTTGTGACGTTTGGTAGTACCCAAAGTGTTCCTCCGGTAAACGGGAGTTGCATAATTCTCATAGTTATAGGAACATGTATAAGTCATGAAGAAAGCAATAGCAGTATACTAAACGATCAAGTGCTAGGCTAACGGAATGGGTCATGTCAATCACATCATTCTTCTAATGATGTGATCCCATTAATCAAATGACAACACATGTCTATGGTTAGGAAACATAACCATCTTTGATTAATGAGCTAGTCAAGTAGAGGCATATTAGTGACTATATGTTTGTCTATGTATTCACACATGTATCATGTTTCCGGTTAATACAATTCTACCATGAATAATAAACATTTATCATGATATGAGGAAATAAATAATAACTTTATTATTGCCTCTAGGGCATATTTCCTTCAGTCTCCCACTTGCACTAGAGTTAATAATCTAGATTACATAGTAATGATTGTAACACCCATGGAGTCTTGGTGTTGATCATGTTTTGCTCGTGAGAGAGGCTTAGTCAACGGGTCTGCAACATTTAGATCCGTATGTATTTTGCAAATCTCTATGTCTCCCACTTGGACTTGGTCCCAAATGGAATTGAAGCGTCTCTTGATGTGCTTGGTCCTCTTGTGAAATCTGGATTCCTTTGCCAAAGAAATTGCACCAGTATTGTCACAGAAGATCTTTATTGGTCCCGATGCACTAGGTATGACACCTAGATCGGTAATGAACTCCTTCATCCAGACTCCTTCATTTGCTGCTTCAGAAGCAGCTATGTACTCCGCTTCACATGTAGATCCCGCCACGACGCTTTGTTTAGAACTGCACCAACTTACAGCTCCACCGTTTAATAAAAACACGTATCCGGTTTGCGATTTAAAATCGTCCGGATCAGTGTCAAAGCTTGCATCAACGTAACCATTTACGACTAGCTCTTTGTCACCTCCATATACGAGAAACATATCATTAGTCCTTTTCAGGTATTTCAGGATGTTCTTGACCGCTGTCCAGTGATCCACTCCTGGATTACTTTGGTACCTTCCTGCCAAGCTTACTACTAAGCATACGTCAGGTCTGGTACACAGCATTGCATACATGATAGAGCCTATGGCTGAAGCATAGGGAACATCTTTCATTTTCTCTCTATCTTCTGCTGTGGTCGGGCATTGAGTTTGACTCAACTTCACACCTTGTAGCACAGGCAAGAAACCTTTCTTTGCCTGATCCATTTTGAACTTTTTCAAAATTTTGTCAAGGTATGTGCTCTGTGAAAGTCCTATTAAGCGTCTTGATCTATCTCTATAGATCTTGATGCCCAATATGTAAGCAGCTTCATCGAGGTCTTTCATTGAAAAACTTTTATTCAAGTATCCCTTTATGCTATCCAGAAATTCTATATCATTTCCAATTAATAATATGTCATCTACATATAAAATCAGAAATGCTATAGAGCTCCCACTCACTTTCTTGTAAATACAGGCTTCTCCAAAAGTCTGTATAAAACCATATGCTTTGATTACACTATCAAAATGTTTATTCCAACTCCGAGATGCTTGCACCAGTCCATAAATGGATCGCTGGAGCTTGCACACTTTGTTAGCACCTTTTGGATCAACAAAACCTTCTGGTTGCATCATATACAACTCTTCTTCCAGAAATTCATTCAAGAATGCAGTTTTGACATCCATTTGCCAAATTTCATAATCATGAAATGCAGCAATAGCTAACATGATTCGGACAGACTTAAGCATCGCTACGGGTGAGAAAGTCTCATCGTAGTCAACCCCTTGAACTTGTCGAAAACCTTTCGCAACAAGTCAAGCTTTATAGACAGTTATATTACCATCAGCTCAGTCTTCTTCTTAAAGATCCATTTATTCTCAATGGCTTGTCGATCATCGGGCAAGTCAACCAAAGTCCATACTTTGTTTTCGTACATGGATCCCATCTCAGATTTCATGGCCTCTAGCCATTTTGCGGAATCTGGGCTCATCATCACTTCCTCATAGTTCGTAGGTTCATTATGGTCAAGTAACATGACTTCCAGAATAGGATTACCGTACCACTTTGGTGCGGATCTTACTCTGGTAGACCTACGAGGTTCAGTAGAAACTTGATCTGAAGTTTCATGATCAATATCATCAGCTTCCTCACTAGTTGGTGTAGTTGCCACAGGAACCGGTTCTTGTGATGAACTACTTTCCAACAAGGGAGTAGATATAGTTATCTCATCAAGTTCTACTTTCCTCCCACTCACTTCTTTCGAGAGAAACTCCTTCTCTAGAAAGGATCCGATTTTAGCAACGAAAATCTTGCCCTCAGATCTGTGATAGAAGGTGTACCCAATAGTTTCTTTTGGGTATCCTATGAAGACACATTTCTCCGATTTGGGTTCGAGCTTATCTGGTTGAAGTTTCTTCACATAAGCATCGCAACCCCAAATTTTAAGAAACGACAACTTTGGTTTCTTGCCAAACCATAGTTCATAAGGTGTTGTCTCAACGGATTTTGATGGTGCCCTATTTAACGTGAATGCGGCCGTCTCTAAAGCTTAACCCCAAAACGATAGCGGTAAATCAGTAAGAGACATCATAGATCGCACCATATCTAGTAAAGTACGATTACGACGTTCGGACACACCATTTCGCTGTGGTGTTCCGGGTGGCGTGAGTTGCGAAACTATTCCGCATTGTTTCAAGTGTAGACCAAACTCGTAACTCAAATATTCTCCTCCACGATCAGATCGTAGAAACTTTATTTTCTTGTTACGATGATTTTCCACTTCACTCTGGAATTCTTTGAACTTTTCAAATGTTTCAGACTTGTGTTTCATCAAGTAGATATACCCATATCTGCTCAAGTCATCTGTGAAGGTGAGAAAATAACGATACCCGCCGCGAGCCTCAACATTCATTGGACCACAAACATCAGTATGTATGATCTCCAACAAATCAGTTGCTTGCTCCATAGTTCCGGAGAACGGCGTTTTAGTCATCTTGCCCATGAGGCACGGTTCGCAAGTACCAAGTGATTCATAATCAAGTGATTCCAAAAGCCCATCAGTATGGAGTTTCTTCATGCGCTTTACACCGATATGACCTAAACGGCAGTGCCACAAATAAGTTGCACTATCGTTATCAACTCTGCATCTTTTGGTTTCAACACTATGAATATGTGTATCACTACTATCGAGATTCAATAAAAATAGACCACTCTTCAAGGGTGCATGACCATAAAAGATATTACTCATATAAATAGAACAACCATTATTCTCTGATTTAAATGAATAACCGTCTCGCATCAAACAAGATCCAGATATAATGTTCATGCTCAACGCTGGCACCAAATAACAATTATTTAGGTCTAAAACTAATCCCGGTGGTAGATGTAGAGGTAGCGTGCCGATCGCGATCACATCGACTTTGGAACCATTTCCCACGCGCATCGTCACCTCGTCCTTAGCCAATCTTCGCTTAATTCGTAGTCCCTGTTTCGAGTTGCAAATATTAGCAACAGAACCAGTATCAAATACCCAGGTGCTACTGCGAGCATTAGTAAGGTACACATCAATAACATGTATATCACATATACCTTTGTTCACTTTGCCATCCTTCTTATCCGCCAAATACTTGGGGCAGTTCCGCTTCCAGTGTCCAGTCTGCTTGCAGTAGAAGCACTCAGTTTCAGGCTTAGGTCCAGACTTGGGTTTCTTCTCTTGAGCAGCAACTTGCTTGCTGTTCTTTTTAAAGTTCCCCTTCTTCTTCCCTTTGCCCTTTTTCTTGAAACTGGTGGTCTTGTTAACCATCAACACTTGATGCTCCTTTTTGATTTCTACCTCCGCAGCCTTTAGCATTGCGAAGAGCTCGGGAATAGTCTTGTTCATCCCTTGCATATTATAGTTCATCATGAAGCTCTTGTAGCTTGGTGGCAGTGATTGGAGAATTCTGTCAATGACACTATCATCAGGAAGATTAACTCCCAGTTGAATCAAGTGATTATTATACCCAGACATTTTGAGTATGTGTTCACTGACAGAACTATTCTCCTCCATCTTGCAGCTATAGAACTTATTGGAGACTTCATATCTCTCAATCCGGGCATTTGCTTGAAATATTAACTTCAACTCCTGAAACATCTCATATGCTCCATGACGTTCAAAACGTCGTTGAAGACCCGGTTCTAAGCCGTAAAGCATGGCACACTGAACTATCGAGTAGTCATCAGCTTTGCTCTGCCAGACGTTCTTAACGTCGTCAGTTGCATCAGCAGCAGGCCTGGCACCCAGCGGTGCTTCCAGGACGTAACTTTTCTGTGCAGCAATGAGGATAATCCTCAGGTTACGGACCCAGTCCGTGTAATTGCTACCATCATCTTTCAACTTTGCTTTCTCAAGGAACGCATTAAAATTTAACGGAACAACAGCACGAGCCATCTATCTACAAACAAACATAGACAAGCAAAATACTATCAGGTACTAAGTTCATGATAAATTTAAGTTCAATTAATCATATTACTTAAGAACTCCCACTTAGACAGACCTCTCTCTAGTCATCTAAGTGATCACGTGATCCAAATCAACTAAACCATGTCCGATCATCACGTGAGATGGAGTAGTTTCAATGGTGAACATCACTATGTTGATCATATCTACTATATGATTCACGTTCGACCTTTCGGTCTCCGTGTTCCGAGGCCATATCTGTATATGCTAGGCTCGTCAAGTATGACCTGAGTATTCCGCGTGTGCAACTGTTTTGCACCCGTTGTATTTGAACGTAGAGCCTATCACACCCGATCATCACGTGGTGTCTCAGCACGAAGAACTTTCGCAACGGTGCATACTCAGGGAGAACACTTCTTGATTATTAAGTGAGAGATCATCTTAAAATGCTACCGTCAATCAAAGCAAGATAAGATGCAAAAAGGATAAACATCACATGCAATCAATATAAGTGATATGATATGGCCATCATCATCTTGTGCTTGTGATCTCCATCTTTAAAGCACCGTCGTGATCACCATCGTCACCGGCGCGACACCTTGATCTCCATCGTAGCATCATTGTCGTTACGCCATCTATTGCTTCTACGACTATCGCTACCGCTTAGTGATAAAGTAAAGTAATTACAGGGCGTTAGCATTTCATACAATAAAGTGACAACCATATGGCTCCTGCCAGTTGCCGATAACTTCGGTTACAAAACATGATCATCTCATACAATAAAATATAGCATCACGTCTTGACCATATCACATCACAACATGCCCTGCAAAAACAAGTTAGACGTCCTCTACTTTGTTGTTGCAATTTTTACGTGGCTGCTACGGGCTTAGCAAGAACCGTTCTTACCTACGCATCAAAACCACAACGATAGTTTGTCAAGTTGGTGCTGTTTTAACCTTCGCAAGGACCGGGCGTAGCCACACTCGGTTCAACTAAAGTGAGAGAGACAGACACCCGCCGGTCACCTTTAAGCAACGAGTGCTCGTAGCGGTGAAACCAGTCTCGCGTAAGCGTACGCGTAATGTCGGTCCGGGCCGCTTCATCTCACAATGCCGCTGAACCAAAGTATGACATGCTGGTAAGTAGTATGACTTATATCGCCCACAACTCACTTGTGTTCTACTCGTGCATATAACATCAACGCATAAAACCTAGGCTCTCATACCACTATTGGGGAACGTAGTAATTTCAAAAAATTTCCTACGTACACGCAAGATCATGGTGATGGCATAGCAATGAGAGGGGAGAGTATCCATCCATGTACCCTCGTAGACCATAAGCGGAAGCGTTATGACAACGCGGTTGATGTAGTCATACGTCTTCACGATCCGACCGATCCAAGCACCGAACGTACGGCACCTCCGAGTTCAGCACACGTTCAGCTCGATGACGATCCTCGGGCTCCGATCCAGCAAAGCTTCGGGGATGAGTTCCGTCAGCACGACGGCGTGGTGACGATGATGATGCTCTACCGGCGCAGGGCTTCGCCTAAACTCCGCGACGATATGACCGAGGTGGAATATGGTGGAGGGGGGCACCGCACACGGCTAAGGAACGATCCCTAGATCAACTTGTGTGTTATGGGGTGCCCCCCTGCCCCCGTATATAAAGGAGGGAGGGGGAGGTGCGGCCGGCCCCCAAGGGGTGTGCCTGGAGGAGTCCTACTCCCACCGGGAGTAGGACTCCCCCCTCTTGCCTTGTTGGAGAAGGAAAAGGGGGGAGGGGAAAGAGGAAGGGGGGCGCCGCCCCCCCTCTCCTTGTCCTATTCGGACTAGGGGGGGAGGGGCGCGCGGCCTGCCCTGGCCGGCCCTCCTCTTCTCCCTCATGGCCCACTAAGGCCCATTATCCCCCGGGAGGGTTCCGGTAACCCCCCGGTGTTCCGGTAAAATCCCGATTTCACCCGGAACCATTCCGATATCCAAATATAGGCTTCCAATATATCAATCTTTATGTCTCGACCATTTCGAGACTCCTCGTCATGTCCGTGATCACATCCAGGACTCCGAACAAACTTCAGTACATCAAAACTTATAAACTCATAATAAAACTGTCATCGTAATGTTAAGCGTGCGGACCCTACGGGTTCAAGAACTATGTAGACATGACCTAGAACCATTCTCGGTCAATAACCAATAGCGGGACCTGGATGCCCATATTGGTTCCTACATATTCTACGAAGATCTTTATCGGTCAAACCGCATAACAACATACGTTGTTCCCTTTGTCACCGGTATGTTACTTGCCCGAGATTTGATCGTCGGTATCCAATACCTAGTTCAATCTCGTTACCGGCAAGTCTCTTTACTCGTTCTGTAATGCATCATCTCGTAACCAACTCATTTGGTCACATTGCTTGCAAGGCTTATAATGATGTGCATTACCGAGAGGGCCCAGAGATACCTCTCCGACAATCGGAGTGACAAAACCTAATCTCGAAATACGCCAACTCAACATGTACCTTCGAAGACACCTGTAGTACTCCTTTATAATCACCCAGTTACGTTGTGACGTTTGGTAGTACCCGAAGTGTTTCTCCGGTAAACGGGAGTTGCATAATTCTCATAGTTATAGGAATATGTATAAGTCATGAAGAAAGCAATAGCAGTATACTAAACGATCAAGTGCTAGGCTAACAGAATGGGTCATGTCAATCACATCATTCTTCTAATGATGTGATCCCATTAATCAAATGACAACACATGTCTATGGTTAGGAAACATAACCATCTTTGATTAATGAGCTAGTCAAGTAGAGGCATACTAGTGACTATATGTTTGTCTATGTATTCACACATGTATCATGTTTCCGGTTAATACAATTCTAGCATGAATAATAAAAATTTATCATGATATGAGGAAATAAATAATAACTTTATTATTTCCTCTAGGGCATATTTCCTTCAGTAGGCAGCATCGGCATGCGCCTCCTGGAACTGCTCCTCACGCTTCTGCCTCACAGTGTCCATGTATTGGGCACGGGCCTCGCCAATGGTCGTGGTGCAATGCACCGGCGAGGATGGCGCGGAGGAGGGGGGTGGCGCCGGATCATCGACTACCATGTTCTCCATTGGGACGTTCTCGTCCTCCGGCTGCCCGTCGGCCAGCCAGTCGGCAGCAATGGTTGCCATCTCTTTGTGGTCCGTCGTCTGCCCGTCCCGAAGAGCGCTGGAGCGCGAGGAAGCCATGGTGGGTAGTAGTGGTGTGGACAGGAGAAAGGGAATGGAGGTGGATGACTGCGGCTATGGCCAGCGCAACAATTTATATAGCAATGGTGGGCGACAGAGGGACAGACGTGTGGCACCGGAGTAGCCGCCTCGGCAACCGCGTATCATTAATGTGGGCGGTAGACAGACGGATGGATGACACTTGTGTTGTTTGTAGGCGGAGCAACCGCTTGCACCGGGAAGTGGGGCGAGCGGCGCTGACCGTTTCTGGCGTAAAGCGCGCGCGGGCGAGGGAGGCGGCCTGGGTGGGCTAGGGCAATCAGAATCGTGCTTGGCAGCGGGTCAGTCCAGCAGGCGGACATGCTGGCTCGCCAGCGAGCTCGCCGAGCTGAGTGACAAACAATCAGACGATGGACGTAACTTCCGACCAGGAGCCGGCGCCACTGTCCAAGACGTTTCATGTCGTGTTCACCATAGAGCAGGTACGGCCACACTTTGATGCCCTAATGGTGGAAGAGCTACCAGCGCAGGAGGACCTGTGCTACAACCTCTGTCTCCTCAACAAGCACCGGTGAACAAGCGAACGACAATGCTGTCGCGGACATGTGGCCCTATTATCCTGGCTTCCCGAATGAGCAGCGGTCGATGTATCAGACCATCCGTAGGGCCCACGAGGCCATCCCCGTCGTCCCTCGAGTTGTTGCGCTCGCCGTGGCGCCGCCGTCTCGCGTTGTCAACATGATCAATGGACACGAGGAATGAGGAGATGACTTTACTTGGAGAGGATGACAGTGGGGACCCACCAGGGCCATAGCCGCACGTACGCAAGTGCCTCCTTATTATATACAACTGTAACTTTTTTTGCTTCCTCCTGGTTACCTGACATCACGATCCCACACCATTGTCAACCTATGTAGTCTATAAACGAGAGAATTGCACAAGGAGCGGCCGACAGCTCGGACCAAGCAGCTCGAGCAGTATTTGTCTTTTTGAGGTGTGAGCACTGCAGAGTTTTTCTTGAGCGATGTTTTCGTTGTTGTTCACAGGAGAGCAGGGTATTAACTGGGTGGGTTGTGGCTCGTCTAGCCCAGGCCAGATATCTAGCAGAGTTATTATTATTTTTCAAGCTGAAAATGGCTAGCCCAACTATACTTTTTTTGAGGAATACCTAGGCAAGGTCAACTTGTTATTCTCCGCCCCACTGGGCTGCAAATCTTTTCTAGAAGGGATGCATTAGGCTTAACAAGAAAATGAGTTTTAAGAAATAATAGATGGGATGTAATTATAAAATTGGGCAGTAACTATAAAAAAATACACCAAACACGTAATAAAATATTATTTTTGGATTCTAAATTTTTTAATTTCATTAATTGTTGTGCGCGCAATGTTTCGTTGTATTTTTATGTAATACAAATTTATATTAAAATTGTATTTAATCTGACTAGAAATTTCGGGATAAAAATATTTCGGATCCCATCAAAATGTGGGAAATTTTATTGAATTCTGTTTTGAACGGTTGGTTGAAATAATTAATCGTTGTCCTAGCTAGAAAATGGGATGTACTTTTAACAAACTGTAAATGGGTTGTAGTAAATTCCATTAGAATTCAAAAATGGGTTGTACATTCTTACAAATCTCAAATGGGCTATAAGTTCTCTGCCACACACTTGTGGGCCTACTAAGTTGACGCGTCCCCTAAAAAAAGTTGACGCATACGCAAGGCTTTGTCAACTTATAGTCAACACACGGTTCTAGCAGCAGTAGCCATTGGATGTCCATCCTACGAATGTTGTGTTTCTTCTTCAATCTCGGATATTCTAGCTTCACCGCCCCGAGAAATGATTCCCCCCCTGACATCTGGGGTGCACCGTTTCAGAAGCTGATCAGTGGGCCTACTAAGTTGGCGCGTACCAAGGGCTTTGTCAACTTAGTAAATATGAACGATTCTAGCTCCAGTGACCGTACGATGTCCATCCAACGACCATAGTGCTTCTTCAACCTCTGGTCTTCTTGCTCCAGCCGCCCAAACCAGTGCCATGTGCTCCTGCCTCCCGTGGCCGGCTGTGATGCTGCGGAGGCCTCACCACACCCCCTGTTATTTTGCGGCGACGGCAGCCTCATGCCGCAGCTGAACCAGTGAACCCTCATACTCCTCTCCGCATGGGCTTCCACTGTCGCATCTTCCCCGACTCCGCGTCATCCCCTTCCTAGGCCTCGCCGTCGTCCACCACCCTGGTGCTCTCGGCGCGGCATGGTCAACATGGTCAAGGAAAGACTTCCATCGGAAGAGTACTATACATGGAGAGGCTGACAGCTGTGTCCATGACAGCCGCAAGGAAGTGCCTCCTTATTACGTGCAAAATAATTATTCCTCCACCTGACAGCAGGGACCCACCGGACGGGCCACCGTATTTCGTGAAAAAAGGTTTTCCCCCTGACTGTTGGGACCCACCAGCTACATCTTCGCATGCAAGGAAGTGCGTCCGGGAAAAAAAAACGATTTCCCCCCCTGACTGCTGGGATCCACCAGCTACATCTTCGCACGCAAGGAAGTGCCTGACAGTCGGGACCCACCTGGTCGAAGCGTACGTAGCGTTGTCATTCCGGTTGCGAACGTGTACGTACATACTGGTCGATGTAGAGGCGCTCACGTGTCGGAGTAGAGGCGCGCACGTGTCATAGTAGAGGTGCGCACGTAGCATGTACACGTATGTACAGTGGCCAGGGTGCAAGAAAGAAAATACGGCCCCGTACATACATACGGGCGGGGTCTCGAACGCCTACTCACGCATACGTACGGCCAGAGCTCGTGTACATGGCTGGGTCGGAACGGAGAAACTGCGTCATCGTCGTGTTCATGGGGAGCCAAC
Organism: Triticum dicoccoides; assembly: GCF_002162155.2. Lineage (NCBI taxonomy): Eukaryota > Viridiplantae > Streptophyta > Magnoliopsida > Poales > Poaceae > Triticum > Triticum dicoccoides. The sequence goes on along the minus strand of NC_041383.1, from coordinate 466,742,300 downwards.
CGGCTGGGTCGAAACAAAATGTGTTGTCGTGTTCATTGGGAGGGCTTGGACGGAACAGCTGATGGAAACGAGGCCTGACGTACCGCAAAGCGGAGGAAATGGCCTTGCGGGATCCTGTTCATTGGGAGGGGTCTGGCGTACCACAAAGCGGAGGAAACAGACTTCTGTTGGACCTCCTACGGTCAAAACGGGTTCTTGTTGATCGGGAGGGCTGTGGCGTACCGCAAAATGGAGGAAACAGACTTGTGTTGGAGCGCTACGGTCGAAACGGGGGTCCTTTTCATCGGGAGGGGTGTGGCGTACCGCAAAATGGGACTCCACGGGATACTGTCCATCTCCACCGTCGACCTCCTCCAGCCTCCACGGGCTACTGTTCATCCACCATCGACCTCCTCCAGCCTCCACCTGCGACTGTTCATCCACGGGCTCCTGTTCATCCAGCCTCCATCGCGCGCTCCTCCACCGGCTACTATTCAACCAGCCCTCTCCACGGGGTCCTATTCAACCACCCCTCCATGGGCTACTGTTCATCCAACCCTCCACCGGCTACTGTTCAACCTTCCCTCCACGGGGTCCTATTCATCCAGCCCTCCACGGGGTCCTGTTCATCCATGCCCAACCGGCTTGATCGATCAGGGTCCTGTTCATCCAGCGGCAACACCATGTGGTCCTGTTCATCCAACCCCCACCGGGAACTGTTCATCCAACCCCCCAGCAATGCTCACTGTTCATCCAGAGGCGGCATCGATCGGCTTTAGTTAGCAGCAGTAGCAAAGGAATCGCTCGGGTTCAGTAACGCGTAGCCTGCAGTGCAATCGCTCGGGTTCAGTAGGAGAACGCCTCACTCTGGTCCAGTTAGAGCCCAATGCCTCGCACCCACGTGCGTGCGTGTACAAAGAGAAACGCGCAAACCTCCGTGCATCGCTCGGCCCCGACCACCCATCGTAACTGGGAACACCCCGATATTTTCCTCGCCCTTGCTTCTACCATGGTTTTTTCCGTAATGGACGGCCCAAAGAATGTCATGCGCCTACGTCTCTGGCCTGCCCAGGACGAAAACCCATTTTCTGTCATGACTTTTTGTCATAGAAGTAGGAGCCCACCACATCTATGATGATACCAGGTTTTGTCATAATTATCGTCATAGAAGTGTCATAAGTATGACAAAAAAAATTCGTTCGGCCCAAAATGTCACGGATGTGTCTTTTTTTGTAGTGCTGGTCAATAACCAATAGCGAAACCTGGATGCCCATGTTGGCTCCTACATATTCTACGAAGATCTTTATCGGTCGAATCTTATGACAACATACGTAATTCCCTTTGTCTATCGGTATGTTACTTACCCAAGATTCGATCGTTGGTATCTTCATACCTAGTTCAATCTTGTTACCGGCAAGTCTCTTTACTCGTTCTGTAATACACCACCTCGTGACTAACTCCTTAGTCATTTGCTTGCAAGCTTATGATGTGTATTACCGAGAGGGCCCAAAGATACCTCTCTGATACTCGGAGTGACAAATCCTAATCTCGATGTATGCCAACCCAACAAACACCTTCGGAGATACCTGTAGAGTATCTTTATAATCACCTAGTTATGTTGTGACGTTTGATAGCACACAAGGTATTCCTCCGGTATTCGGGAGTTACATAATCTCACAGTCAAAGGAATATGTATATGACATGAAGAAAGCTATAGCAATAAAAACTGAATGATCAATATGCTAAGCTAACGGATGGATCTTGTCCATCACATCATTCTCCTAATGATGTGATCCCGTTCCTCAAATTACAACGCATGTCTATGGTTAGGAAACTTAACCATCTTTGATTATCGAGCTAGTCTAGTAGAGGCTTACTAGGGACACAGTGTTTTGTCTATGTATCCACACATGTATCAAGTTTCTAGTTAATACAATTCTAGCATGAATAATAAACATTTATCATGATATAAAGAAATATAAAACAATAACTTTATTATTGCCTCTAGGGCATATTTCTTTCAGCCACCCCGCTCCAACATTGTCCGTTGGATGCTCCATTTGAGATTTCTAAGAAGATTGATTTGAGCAAACCCTCTCCGAGTGATTTGAGTTTAAGATCCACCGAGAGAAAAATCAAGAGCCCAAACTTAGACAGTGGTTTAGCATCACAATAGTTCTGAGTGAGAGTTCTTGTACCTATTACTCTTCAGAGTTGTGCACTCTCTAGACAGATAGGTTGGCTTAGAGTGTTGAAGAGTTGTTGTCTTCACCGGGCCTGATCTTCTGCAACCAAGAGTGATTGTGGTTTGCGAAGGTCGACCGAAGGTTTGGAGATCGCCGACAAGGATCTACCATGAGTGAAATCAACCTGAGTCGGATCAGCTCTACGTTGAAGGAGAATAGGGTGAAGAGAGTTTATCTTCCGTGTTAAGTCACAGACCCTCCAACCAGACGTAGCCCTTTGGCAGAAGGGTGAACCGGTCTACCAAATCTTTCTGTCGCCATCGAGCACCACTGGTTAATTCTATTCTACTGCATTTCCTTCGGTAGTTTTCATTCATGCTCTGTGCCGATAGATTACTTGATCTTTCTGTATTATTATTTTCACACCGGGTGTCTATATTCTTTCATGTTCTTAGTCATCACCTGTATTCATTCGTCACTTTCTTGCACCTCTGTGTTACTGGTGAAATCTGTCAGTAGCTATTTGTTTAGTCTATTATCATGTTGTGTCTTATCCTGTTACATCTGTTTGCATGTTGCATAACCCTCATTGCTATTAAACCTGTGATCTGTCAAGCTCATACTGTTGTTAATGTTTTTCTTGAAGAATATGCTTCTGACGAAGAAGATTGAATCCGCTTATTTCCTTCAATACTCTATTCCGCTACTCTGTTTGGGTTAAGCTTCAAAGCTTTCGAACGAAATTTTGAATCTCCCATTCACCTTCCCTTTGGTCGATATACTCCCAGTCTTAACAAATACTCTAAAATCCCCAAAACCCCAGGGGAGTCAAGGAAATACTGTTTCCGCCGCCGCAAGTTCCAGAACCACGAGATCCATTCTAGAGGCCTTTTTTGGCACTCTGCCAGAGAGGGCAACGATCACGGAGGGGTTCTTCATTATCCTTGTTGCCCCTCCGATGATGCATGAGTAGTTTACTATAGACTTATGGGTCCGTAGTTAGTAGCTAGATGGTTTCTTCTCTCTTTTTGATCTTCAATACAATGTTCTCCTCGATGTTCTTGGAGATCTATTTGATGTAACTCTTTTTTGCGGTGTGTTTGTTAGGATCTGATGAATTGTGAGTTCATGCTCAGTTCTATCCATGAATATTATTTGAGTCTTTGTTGAACTCTTTTATGCATGATTGGTATAGCCTCATATTTCTTCTCCGAAACTTTGGTTTGGTTTGGCCAACTAGATTGGTTTATCTTGCCATGGGAAGAGGTGCTTTGTCATGGGTTCGATCTTGCGGTGCTCAATCTCAGTGACAGAAAGAGACATGACACGCATGTATCATTGCTATTAAGGGTAACAAGATGGGGTTTATTCATACGTGAGTTTATCTTGTCTACATCATGTCATCGCTCTTATTGCATTACTTCCGTTTTTCCATGAACTTAATACAATAGATGCATGCTGGATAGCGGACGATGTGTGGAGTAATAGTAGTAGATGCAGGCAGGAGTCGGTCTACTAATCTTGGACGTGATGCTTATATACATGATCATTGCCTTGGATATCATCATGATTATTTGCTTTTCTATCAATTGCCCAACAATAATTCGTTTACCCACGTATGCTATTTTCTCGAGAGAAGCCTCTAGTGAAAACTATGGCCCCCGGGTCTATTTCCTATCATATTAAAACCAAAAAAACCTTGCTGCAATTTTTCTTTCTTTATTTTATTTTGTATTTTTGTTAGATCTATTTATCAAAACCTATACAATTTAATCTATCTCAATACCGTTGAGGGGTTGACAACCCCTCTTACACGTTGGGTTGCAAGTATTTATTGTTGTGTGCAAGTGCTGTTTACATAGTGTTGCTTGGTTCTCCTACTGGATTGATAACCTTGCTTTCATAGCTGAGGGAAATACTTACCTCCGCTATGCTGCATTGTCCTCTCCTCTTCGGGGAAATACCAACACAAAATATAAGCATAAGTGGGTTGCATGTGACCTCCTATAGACGAGCCACATTCGAACTGGTCATGTGGCTATGACTGTAGCCGATCCCTCATTGTTGAGGCAAGCAATAAAGCATGGATTCTTGGAAGCCATTAATGCATTAATGGCAGCTGAATGCTGTGAACAAATGGAGGTGCGTTACTCTTCGCTGCCTACACATTCACACACCTATATATGATTTGTGGGTCCACATAATGGACTTGTGATGTCACTGCTGCCACTATCTCGGTCTCCTCTTCCCCCGGTAAGTATGATTCTCCGCCACACGCTATATCTTTGTCACCTTCTCTTCACCATGCCTCGCTGGTGTCGCCCTTGTCTACCACCAATCGCCTTCCATGTCACTTCTTTGCGCCGCGGGAATGGTAGCAGTGGTGGCAATTGGCTCGAGGTTAAGTCCACCTTCCGTCCTGCACGAACACAGACCGTGGGAGCGCACGAGTCTTTACTTGGCGGTGCCATGTATCCCCTCTCGGGCAAGCATTAGAGTCATTCGGGCGCGAGCATCACCATGAGGAACATGCGATGTTGTCGTTGCTTTCACTCTCTCTCCATGAAAATGTCGAGCAACCACCTTCTCCCCCAATTACGCATAGTTATTACATGTTGAGTATCACGTCTGTAAGGAGCGAAGAGGATGAGCTACGTGCTTTCATGCATATCATGTTTAGATATTGCTTTCATGTCATCTATCTTAACTTTGATTGAAAGTAGACATGTTGTAACGTGGATGACTCATTTTCACGACGTTTATACATACTTCAACCTTTTTATATGGCATGTTAGATATCGCTTCACTAATTCCCAATACCTCTTGTCCTATTATATGCATGTACTCAATATGGCTGAGTAGTGCAATGGTTTTCAAATTTGTACAATCTTTTTTTTATGTAGGAGAAACTGTACAATCTAAAGTTTAGCAAAAAAAAAAAGGTATACTATGTTTCGACTCTTTATTTACATACATTACTTATGAAAAAAAAAATCTACTATACTAGTAAAAATGAACAGGCAGGGCAACGCGTGGCATCAACGATTTAGCTCTTCGCTATCACTTACCATGAACTCATGTATGTCAAGCAAAATTCTCCCAATTTTAGTTGAATTCCATAAACATGCTTGGTAACTTCAACAAATGTGGGACCCTCTAGTTGCAATTATAGCTCAAAACGCTTTATTTTTCTGACAGAAGCGTGTGGCGGCGAGACATGACAACTCACTATACTACAAACTACATCGCATAAAGTTGGCTCGGGGCACCCGCAGAGCCTTAAAGGTGTGGATCGGTGTCTCCTTGTGTCATGTGGGTGAGAATTCTCCGGTGACCATGAACATGTGTTTTTTGAGTCGATCGAGAATGCCCAAAGCAAAAAACAATAAAGTAGAGAGACGCGTGACAAGGGAAAAAGATAATAGGAATAACTTGAAACAAATTGAGTATTATTCATGCAAGCATGTTACTTAGAATATCAACATTTCTGGGATACCAGTCACATATGCTAATCTCTATATGTTTGAACCAACGTCACATAATAACATTGCTCACTACTAGGAGAGCTAGACAAAGATTGGTTCTCTCTGTGTATGCGTG
>NC_041383.1:466725278-466736424 GCF_002162155.2 Triticum dicoccoides | reverse complement strand
GGGGGGCAAAAGCTCTAACTTTTAATGTAAAACTCATATACAATATTTTTCTTCACTAAATTTGTGAAGGTTGGGATGGAGTGGGTGCGGGGCTGCAGCCTGCAGGGATGCACGTAGCTCAGCTAGTGGATGCTTATATACCTGGTAAGTGTCAAACCAATATCTAATGCAAGTTTGCTTCAACAAGATTTCTCTCGTCTTAGCACATTTTTGCATCTCAACTCGTAGTTTACACTTTGGAGTGCTAGAACTATTATAGTACAAATCATATTACTACAAGCGACCCACTAATAATTTGTTGAAAACATATTGATTCTAAAAATATGAACATCGGCGAACCAACCTGTGATTAGATGGTTAGAGGGACAATGATATCACCAACCCATCATAGTTCAAGTCCTGATGCTCGCATTTATTCCTGGTTTTATTTCAGGATTTTCGGCGATGCATTCTCAGTAGGAGGAGATGTTCTCATCGACGACGAGGCGCCTACGGTGACTTTGTACATCTAAGATGATATGCCGGCTCAGTTTCTCGAAGGTGCTTATAGGGGTAGGGTGTGCGTGTGTGCGTTCATAGGGTGAGCGTATGAGCGCTTGCGTCTGTACTGTGTTTAAAGAAAAAAAACATGAACATAGGAAACCTGAAATGGAACTCGTGAAACTTGGTCGTAAGAAGCACAAGAATGTGTCTATTTCAAAATAAAAAGAAGAGTTAATACCACAATTGGTATATAAATTTGTAGGGGTGGAAACAGATTCATACAAAAACTAAAAAAACCCACAAAACTGCCCCTCCAACTTGTCTGCTGTAACAAAATCATACAAAACCACCCCGAACTACACACATGGCACGCCAAGTAGGCTCTGTTGGGCCCGGACCACATTTTTGCACAAACCCCCTCGCCTTCTTCCACATTTGCACATGTGTCGTTGCTTCTGTTTTATAGTAAACCCCCAGTCGACGCCCCCGATGCAAACCCCTACCAAAACCTTGCCTTTCCCCTGTTCCTCCTCCTTGCCTTTCCTATGTTCCTCCTCCTCGACGTCTTCAAGGCGAGGCGGCGACGCGGCCGTGGAGCGCATCGCTGACGAGAGAGGGCGCCATGGAGCCGCGGCGAAGAGAACCCGACGAGTTCCCTCCTGAATATGGTAAGCTTCCCCTGTTCCTACGTTCCCCTATTCGTCTGCTTCCCCCGTTCCTCTATTCGTCCCATTGTTAGGTTTTCTTGTGCATATCACATGGCGGCCAAGATCAGTAGGGTTTCTTGTGCTACTTAGTCTCAATTTCAGGATCGATTTGGTCAGTAGGGTTTCTGCGCGCGTCCGTACAATATTTGGCCAAGAGGGTTTCTGTGATGCTGATGGGGTTTTGGGTGGTGTGGTATGGGAAAGATTATGGCTAGCATTAGGGGAGTTCTAGATGTGATTTTGACTGCTGCCTTACAGGGGAAGGTTGTAGTTTGGACTACTGCCATGTGCTGATGTGATTTTTGTGGCTGCTGCCTTACAAGGGAAAATTGCAGAGATAATATTGATGTGTTGTTCATAATTACAGGCTACAACACCATACAACAGTGCAGAACAGCAGACCAAACATGCTAACCAAATTTCCCTCCTATCCCTAGTCCTGATCTCCTTCTTGTGCTTCATGATCATGGCCTTCCTCTCTTCCTTCAGCCTCATAATTTCAGCATCCTTGTCAAAGACAAATTTTTGAAGAGCCACATTCTCTTCAACAAGTTTGCCAATCACCTGCCTAGGCCTCCCTTGCCATTCTTTGTCCACCCACTTCAGATAAGCATATGTACCATAACCCTGCAAAACACATAATACCAATTTGTTCAGTACAACAATTTGTTCAGTGCAACCTATAAACCCTGAAGATAAACAACACACCTTTTTCCACATTCTGACATGCCACTTTTAACAAAAGTTGGGCACTTGACTAACCTCACAAGGACAAACAAGAAAACTACGACCATAGTCATATCCATCAGAGCAAACTCTTCTCGCATGGTTCAGTAAGTGGCAACAAGGGTCACTTTTGTCAGTGCCATTGAAAGCAGCATCAGGAGAAGATAGAGGTATACCCCAGTCAAATTCTGGTAGGTTTTCAGTCCCCTACCATCATATCAAATCAAATGTTAGCATCAGGAAAGCCCAAGTTCATGGGCATCTGAAGCAAATCGGCGAGGGGAAGGGGGACACGCACCTTGCAGAAATCGACATCCATGTAGTGCACCTCTCCGGTGATTTTCGCCCAAGGCTCGCCGTCCTTCGTCATGTCGGCACCGGCGAGGTCACATCCATTGAGCGGGAGAGGGTGGCTTGACGACGACGACGCCCCTGCTCCACGGCGTCCTGTCTGCTGCTTCCCGCTCAATGATGTGCACCCCTTCATCTCGAGAGGGCGGCGGAGACAGTTGCCGGCGGAGAGGGCGGCCGAGAGGGCGACGGCAAGGGGGAGGAGCTAGGGATTTACGAATGGGGAATCGATGCAGAGAGGGTGATGTAGTTAGGGATTCGACCGTGCAACACAAATACAGAGAGTGCGAGGGGCTTTTTGTAAAATAAGGTGTGTGTGCCAAAATCCAGCGTGGCATGCCAAATGTCGCCTCCACAGCTGTTTTGTATGATTTTGTTACAGCCGACAAGTTGGAGGGACAGTTTTGTGGGGCTTTTTAGTTTTTGTATGAATCCGTTCCCACTGCTACAAGTTTATGTACTACCTCCGTCCCGGTGTATAAGTCATTCGCGTAGTTCTAGGTCGATAATTTAACTATCTAAATATGTATTATATGTGACAAAAAATATATATTTAGAAACTACATCCATGTGGAAATCTAGTGGTATACTTTTCATGACATATAACACATATTTAATTTCTCAAATCGATGACCTAGAACTACGCGAATGACTTATACACCCGGACGGAGGGAGTACCAATTATGGTATTAATTCTAAAAAGAACAACAATTAAATGTTATGGGATACATAGAATTCCGTGAGATTATCAAGAAAATTCTTCCATCGGAGGGCCGAAAACGCATTCAACTTGAGCGTAGACCAATGATGAAGGCGGATCTCATGCCGCACTGTCCAAACTCCAAAGCAGGGGAAGCCAAAGCTACCGTACCGTTCAACCAGTCACCAGGAGTCATCTGCCACTAGTCCATGACAACAGGGCCACGATGTACCTCGGGCCCACAAGTCATCGGCTGTTCATCCAGACCACACGCACGAACCGCGGGTGTGCAGCGCACCGAACAGCCACCGGGAGAACACTTCCGTTTCTGACACACCCCCACCACCCCCCGTCGCATCGCCGTCGCGACGGCGCTCCTACAAATACACCGACCATGTCGGCCTCCTGACCCGCCGCCATCCCGGATCCCGATGCCCCAGGCCCGAATTCCAACAACCACCGCCCGCTCCACTTCGTCCCTAGCTCGAAGCCTACGACCGGGGGCGCAGGGCCAAACCCTGCCCTAGGGTTTGGGTTTCGAGCCGGATCGATCCGGCCAGGGTTCGGCGGAGCGGCTTTCAATGGGGGATCGGGACGAGGAGGAGGAGCTCCAGATGGCGCTCCGCATGAGCCTCCACGGTTCGCCGCCGGCGCAGCCCGAGCCCAAGCGCAGCAAGCCCCCATCGCCCGCCGGGGAGTCGCCTGAGGCGGAGGCGCGCCGCAAGCAGCGCGAGCTCATGGCGGCCGCCGCCGAGAAGCGCCTCCGCGCCGTCGCCCCCCCTGTCGCCGTCGCTCCGCCCGCCGCCGTCGCCCCGCCTGCCGCCGTCGTGGTGCCGCCGCCGTCCCAGCCGACGGCCGTGGTGGCGGAGCAAACTTCCTCCCCGGAGGACGTGAAGGTGGAGTCGGAATCAACCGTGGTACCTATGGAGGATGTGAAGGAGGCGGAGGTGGAGTTGGAGGTTGATGTGGGAGAGGAGGAGAAAGGGGAGGAGTTGCATCCGGAGCTCGCTGAGAAGCTCTGGCTCATGGTGTTTGGGAGCGGGGTTTCAAAGGCAGTGCTGGCGCAGTGGAGCAATCAGGGTATCAGGTGAGCTTTTGTTTGGTACTTCAGTCTCATTAATATGTGTACATGGGTGAAACAGATGCATACTTTGATTTCTGGAGCACTTACCGATTCACCGAAATAGAAATCCGGCATTAACGTCTAATTCCTGAATAGGATATGGGATGTGTGATATAGGATGAGTGATATCCGGTTTTGTAATGGAACTATTCGGATAATGTAATCTATGATATCCGCGACAAACTAACTTGCTCAGCCTATAGATCTTAGCCCACCGCTCATATCCCACCTTTTTGAAGGCCTGACCCGTTGCTTGTGTGGCTATCGACCTTGCTGATGCTGTACTTTACATATTTTTCTTGGAAAGGCGCCTTTGGTAGGTTTATTTCACATTGTCTTGCACGGTACATGTCAAGTGTCATTGTACAACAAGTGGAAACCATATATTTACGAGTTAATTTGCCTTGTTGAATTATTGATGTAGTTGCATTTTGGAATTGTATGGTTGTTTGATCTTTATGTTGCCATATAACTGGTTTATGTTTTATACAGTTCTTATTTGATTAACATTCGTGCCCGGTAATATTTGCATTTGTACTCATATCGGGCACGACACATGTCCAACTCTACTCCCACGGAAAAAAAAGTGGTTTAGGGTACGAAATGAGCGATATCTGTCCATATCCGCTCTGGTTTCACCTCCCATATCTGTAAGATAATAGCCTTCGGTGACTTCGTTGCTTTCATTGTCTAAGTAGGTTATGTTAAGTTTCTGTTCTGATGGGCATGGTGATGGGCACCTAGAAATTAGCGTTAGACACGTGTTTATGAGATTAGGGTTTAGTGCCACTGTCCCTGAATACTCGAGGATTGGGTGTCAATCAATGGTTCAGTGTTCCGTGAAGACAGACTGATGTGGACATATATTGTGTATTTTAGTTGTTTCTGCGAGCGTATGTTAGTCATGATTCAAAGTGATAATACATGGTTATGTGTATCTTTGAGGATCGAATCATAGTAGGAGGTTGTCCTTGAGGTTACTCTTGGCATCTGGGCATGCTTAACTGTACTCATTTATACTACCTCCGTCTGGGTTTAAAGGGCCGGCCAACCGATTCTCCAGGACCAAGGCAGCGCAGCGGTACACAAAGCAACGCGCCATAATTTGCTCCAATTAATGCGCTAATCGTTAGCCTTCCTCCAAATTTGCCAATCAGCAAGCCTGCACGCAACAAGTCTCGCACGCAGCCGCGCGGCCAGCCAACCAGCGCGCTCGCATGCCAGCTCTTTCACATGTCCCCATGTATCCCAGAACCAATGCTTGTGTTAATACACGCGAATTAGCACAGCGCAATAAATACCCGGCCTAAAAATCCGGACTGTGCGCCATGGCCCTCTGGCACTTTAAACCCGGACGGAGGTAGTAGCATACATATGAAACATGGCCATAGAATATATGGAGAACACAAATTTGGTAGTTAATAAATACTCCATGCATGGCAAAATGTAAGTTCCATAATTTTTTCTTTTCTCGTGGCAGAATAGATGTGCATGGAGATGTGTTCTCTGACTTGCATTTACGTTTTGTTTCTTGTCGGTATTGTTAAGTTAAACATTGGTAGTACCTCTCCTTTTTCCAACCCAATTATGAGAAACGTTTTATATATCGTGGCAGTTTCAATCGCAGAAACCAGAAATTAAAGATGACACTGGTCGTGCTCTATAATTTAATATTCATGCCATACATGATACATGAGCTTCCAGTACTAGTAAATTTTCTCTTCGAGAGGAGTACAGTGATCTGGTGGAAGCATATTCAAGTTGGATGCGAGAAATATTGGGTTAGAGCAGGCACCGCAGCGCTGGCTGCTTGCTGACTAGATTCCCTGAGGACCTTGTTTTTCTGCCTTTTTTCCTTGCCTCTGCCCGCCTGGCTGTGTGATTAGCTTTATTCCAACCATTTAAATACAACGAGATGTCGCGTTTTCTCGAAAAATGGTTTGCTTTCCTGTGCTCTTCCTGCTTCCTGCCAGGGTCTGGAATCCAGTTTTGACCGGTTACCAGTGGGGTTTGGTCAAATTCTGATGATTTTGGGTTTCAAAATTTGAAATAAACAAAACAAAAGGTCTCATCAACCTCAATTTTTAAGTAGTTATGTTAATTCATGCTTCTTTGTATATATTATAGCTTCTTGCCGTATCCATTCTGGATGTGATCATATCAGCTACAAGATACTGCATACTTTTAATAAAGGAATTTAAATTCAAAATAAACCATCCGATTTATATTACCTTGGCACTGTCCCATTCCTGGCAGTAACTGGCCGGTACTGCCAGGAAATGGAACCCACCCTGGATAAGAACTTGCGTCATGTTGACCATTACAAAAAATGGGCGTTTGTCATGGCTAGCTAATACCATGTTTGATGTCATCAAAGGTAACTTTGTTAGGGGTATTTGTGAAAATAAGTGCTGCTGGAGTTGCAAATATCTTCATAATTATGCATTGGTAGTTGAGAAAAATAGTTTTGTAGCGATCAAAGGGCCTACGTGCAACAATTATAAGCCACTGCCATTTTTTGCATGGGAACAGTATGGGAGAACCGTACAGCACAGAGCATCAAGCATTTCGGGTAAAACGCGGTCCTTCAGGAGCTACAGTTCTGAAATGGACTTTTTCTTCTTCTAAGCTTTCTAGGATTGACTTGATGACTTGATCAATTTTATTTTGTTTCCCTGAATCCAACTTGGACCCCATGTCTTCATTCTCCTCACACATCAAAGGGACCTTTTAGTTTGAATAAGTTTTTGTGCAACTGAGTTAGCACGAAGTTATAAGTATGCCTTTGGTATATTGGTGCTCCGAATCTGAGTGAAAACTGTGATTATTTTGAATTATGACTCTGATTGCTGGCAAGTTCTAGCCATGAAGCAGGAAAATTTCCAGATTTGACAGTTAACAGGAATTTGCATGCCTGTGCCATTAGAAATTAACGCATACAGTTTCTTGGAAATATCATTGCATTGATCCTATCGTACCTTTCATTGCAGTCATACAATTGAATGCTATTTTTCTAATTATTGTTAAAATGTATGCAGGTTCAGCTCTGACCCAGAAACAGCTATGGGACTGGTACAACATGAAGGTGGCCCTTGTGGTGTCTTAGCTACAGTGCAGGTACATCATTGTTGCTTTAGCTAATTGTGTTTGATTGAGTGTTATTGTGGGCATTTTTGGTGTCTAGAATTGCTCTATATGTCTCCTTGCCTTAACTGGGTGTCACTTCAGTTGGACTGCCTAAACTTGCTCAATACTTCGAACCGCCAACTCAACACAGAGCTAAACTGAGGAGGGGTCAACACTGATTGGTGTATGATTAAGTAGTCATTTCAATTCACAGTTAGCCAAAAAAAGTTCCACGTGGTGCTACTTAACGAAGGGAGTATACAATCGCAGGAGGGGCCAAGGCCCAGGTTGGTCTCAACCAAGCTCTGCCCCCATGCCTAAGCATCCTGTGTAGTGACCCTGATAAATTGAACAGACGTGTAAGAGATAGGTTGGAGCATTCTGCCGTTACTTAAATTTCTTTCCTACTTACAAAGATTTGAGTTGGTGGTGAGTTCACTCCTCACTCTCCATTCTACTCACACCTGGGACTAACAATCTTGCAAAAGTCACAAGTACTCCCTCCGTCCGGTAATACTTGTCACTGAAATGGATGTATCTAGCACGTATTACAGTGCTAGATACATCTGCTTGAGCGACAAGTTTTTCTGGACGGAGGGAGTAATAAATGCACTCCATACTCGCATGTGGGAGCATCGCCCTGGGAAATGGCACAAATAAATAGTTGCACACTTACTCGTATAAGTAAACAAGTACGCTCTTACTCATGTGGGACCAGTGTTCTTGTAAAAGGCACAAATTAGCACATACAGGATGAACCTCAAACTCCTGATGAATAGAACAGACATGTAAGAGATAGGTTGTAGCATTCTGCCGTTACTTAAATTTCGTTCTTACTTACAAAGATTTGAGTTGGTGGTTGAGTTCACTCCTCACTCTCCATTCTACTCACACCTGGGACTAACAATCTTGCAAAAGTCACAAGTAATAAATGCACCCATTCTCGCAAGTGGGAGAATCGCCCTGGGAAAAGGCTCAAATAAATAATTGCACACTTACTTGTATAAGTAAGCAAGTATGCTTTTACTCATGTGGGACCAGCGTTTTTGTAAAAGGCACAAATTAGCACATACAGGACGAACCTCAAAGTCAAAACATTGCTATGGGTTTTACCTTCCAGCACTCTAACCAACCAACTCTTCACATGCTATACAGTAGCATATAGAGCAAACGATTTTACTTATTCAAACGGGATGAAAGATGCCATTGCGCTACCATCTTTCTTCCTCAATCACCTCCCATGTGTCGCCTCTTTTCCCTATGCGTATCCTTTCCCAATCTTGCGACCTTCCCATGGTTGTTTCAGTTGCTTCAGGGCATCACTGCCTGCAACTCTTCCCTGTCATTTCGCTCTCTTTTTCTAGCTGGATCTCATGCAGCGATCAAATCACACGTACGCCTTCCCATTAATCTTCCATGCCGGGTGGCTAACTCAGATTTTCTGGTTTTGTAATAATGCAGAGGCACTGAGCTAGTTATGCCAAGAAACATTTAAAGCTGAGTAGCTCTACCGGTCGACCTTTTTTCTTCTTCTATGAGTTCATCTTGGTCCAATTTAAAATCCTATTTCCTGATTTTTTTTACACTAATTTATCCTGATGAACAAACCCTATCGTTGGTGATCACAAATCTGTGCTTTTCTTAGTAAGGTCTGGTAGGACCGCGGGGCATTCTGCTGTCACATTAAATCAGTAGATAAGTTTGTTCAAAGCTGAGCAGCTTATCCGACTTCTACCTTTTGCTTGTATATAAGCCATACAATTTTTTTTTTATAATTTGTCACAGTAATGTGTTTACGTACAAGATCTAACTATTTATTTTGCTATCTGTGCAATTTTTTCTGCTCTCAGCAAGCTCAACATTTCTGACAGCAACTTTCTTACGTTCTCTTTTTGCAGGCATATGTCCTTAAATATCTTCTGTTTTTCTCTGATAATTTGGGTAACCCAGAGGTCAGTGATCCGTCATTTGTTCTGGGACAAAGACGATTTTATCAGAGTTCTTTTGCTGCAAGGGATGATTTTTCTTCTCTTACCGAGGATGGAAAGACGAGGTGGTTTCTTTTGCTCCTTAAAAACCACACTGATGCCAGTGTTGTCTTTTAGCTAATTATCTATTCAGTAATTCTTCTGAACCACCGTTCTTCATTATGAAAATAAAAACATAGCAGACTGATGTGGGAGATTAACAATTTTTTAATTTAAGCCCACGGCCTTTCTTAGTTAGTTCTCTATTCATGTGTTTGTGGTAGATCCCTTGATTTACTAAACCAAAAGCCGTGTTTCAGTGAACTATTAAAAATCCTTGCCATTTTATTACTTTATTGAAACAACAGCAATGCTCTAAACGTTTATTCCACAGGGAACCTAAATGCTTCCATACCTATTATTTCCCCATGTCGTTAATATTTTAGAATTGATATTCTAAAATGTACCGTCATTATACAGTTTGCAGCATTGTACTTTCTTATTATTCTTGATACTCAAACGGCTGTTTATTAATTGATTTTTTCTACTACTAGAGCGTTGGTTCATGCTATGGTGGAAATTCTATTTTTATGTGGAACTGGGAAAAGAGCTGTTGTTGCATTCATTGGAGGTGTCATTCGTGAGGTAAGTGGACTTGATGACAATCAGGTGCTTATAAGCTTTGAGATGCTTCAAAGTTGATTATACTTCCATATACAGTATGCCAACAATCTCTTTTGGAACGTACAGCAGAAAGTTGATGCTGCTTTGGAAGGCCTTTCTGTTGAATCGGCAATTGATTTCCAGAAAGTTCTTAGAATAAGTACGTTTACCTCAAGGAAGGATGCATTCACCATGCTTCTGGCAAACATTCCTCTGTTTCAAAGTCGACTTGGTGCCATGTTATTTCTTATCTCTTCTTTACTTTCGCGGGGACTGGTATGTCTATGTCTATGTTTTGTTGTGTGCATTATGTTTTTTTTGCTTGCACAATTAAATAAAGTACAAATTCAGTGGTGTATTTGAACTTCAATCTATTTTGAACCAGGATTGTATCCAAGCAGATAGGGATGATCCAAGCCAACCATTGGTCACGGCTCCATTTGGGCATGCTTCTCAGGTACAGATAGCATTATCAACTTCAATATTTTAGCACAATAGGCTTACTGCAACACCCTGCCATTTAGTACCACACTGTCAGTTTGACTCGAGTTACACTTGCATACAAGTCTTGTTTGTGCAAGCAGTGTCACTTCAGGTTTAACCCTTTTATTTGGAGTGAGGATGTTAGAGTACGTAATGGGCCTAATGGGCTTGGGCTGGCGGTATGGCCCGTTAGTCTTCGGATTAATTAGAGATAAGGGCCGCTTGCTTAGGGGTCAAGAAAAGCCTTGTTTGGGAGTCAAGTAAACCTCTCCATATAAAGAGAGGAGATATATCAATCTAATCAAGCAAGAATTAAGAAGGAAATCCCTTCCCTCTTGCTCGGCCGTGGGCAAAGAGGCCCCCGGCCGGCCTTCTCGCGCCCTCCTTCTAGCAGCGCCATAACAATTTGGTATCAGCTAGCTTCGGTTCGATCATGTCTTCACCGCTGCCCAACCCGTCTCTCCTGCTGCCAGTCACCTCGTCGCCTCCGGCGACCACCACGACCATTGCCCCGCTCCTGCCCGCGCCGGGCTCCTCCGTCGCGCCCGCCCCCGCCGTCCTCACCCCGGAGGAGGTGTCCGGGGCGCTGCGGGACCTAACCCAGGCGGTCCAGGAGATCCGCCTGTTCTTGGCCGGGTCCTACGGGCCGCACCCAGGTGCATCGCCCATTGCCGCCACCGCGCCGCCGTGGCTGCCGTGGTGGCCGCCGCACCAGGCGGCCTCCGCCGCGCTCGCCGGGCCACTGCAGCTGCCATCCACCGCCACTACCGCCCCGCCCTGGCTGCACTGGCAGCCGCCGCTCCCGGCGGCCTCCGCC
>NC_041383.1:466675240-466724740 GCF_002162155.2 Triticum dicoccoides | reverse complement strand
CCCTCGTCATTCTCCATCGCAAGCCCTCCACTCTTCCCTGTGCGGTGCAGACCACCTTTTGTCCAGGTGGTGTCCATGGGATCCAGGTGGCTGTACACGTGCACGTCCACGTCCGACGTGCGGATGGTGTCCACTTTTTGTTAAGGGGTCCAAAATAAAGCGTCCCAGTCCATTTCAGGTTGAGAGTAATAAAACAAGCCGAGATGTGAAAGGCTTGTTTTTAGGTGTTAGGTTTGTGTTGCGTCGAGTCATGGTTATAAATTGGTTAGGCTGCAGCTCGAGGACAAGCTGCATGTCCAGGTGGGGTGTAGTGTTAGAGTACGTAATGGGCCTAATGGGCCTGGCCTGGCGGTATAGCCTGTTAGTCTTAGGGTTAATTAGAGATAAGGGTCGCTTGCTTAGGGGTCAAGAAAAGCTTTGCTTGGGAGTCAAGTAAATCTCTCTATATAAAGAGAGCAGATGTATCAATCTAATCAAGCAAGAATTAAGAAGGAAATCCCTTCCCTCTTGCCCGGCCGTGGGCAAAAAGGCCCCCGTCCGGCCTTCTCGCGCCCTCCTTCTAGCAGCGTCATAACAGAGGACAAAAATATAAGTAGGGTATTTACGGATTCATGCCCACTCCATGATGAACAGGGCTGTTGGCTTGGTCGCAGCATATCGCACTTGACATAGCAATTCAGTGCTTACTGTTCGAATACAGTGCTGGACTCACTTGAAAGCTATAAATAGTAAACAACGTTTTATGTACTAGTACTGCCCATTATTATCAGTAATATCTATACATTACATTACAACCTAGTGTGGTCTTTTGCAGGAAATTGTAAATTTGTTGCTTTGTGGAGAGGCTGTCCCAAATGTATTTGATGGCAAGATGGACCTTGGTGGCGGCATGTCCCTGAAAGGCATTCCAAATGATGTTGAAGTTGGGTTCCTTACCCTTCTGGAATCACTAAATTTGTGCAAGGTTGGTCAGTACCTAAAGTGCCCGAAATGGCCTATATGGGTGGTGGGAAGTGAAAGTCACTACACTGTCCTTTTCGCCCTAAATCCCAACGTCCAAGAGGAGAATGAGCTGGAAGAGCGGGAATCCAAAATTAGGAGGGCATTTGATGCACAAGACCAAAGTGGAGGTGGAGGCTTTATTGCGGTGGAGGGATTCCAGCAAGTTCTGAGGGACACCGACATAACATTTCCTTCTGACAAGCTCGACGATCTCTGTAATGCGGGCGTTATAGTATGGAGTGAGTTCTGGCAGGCACTGCTTCAGTTGGATAAAAGGGCTGGAGGCATGAAAGATCCAACTGGCCTTATGGGCAAGAAGCAATTCACTATCTACCACTTCAATGGAATTGCCAAGTCAGTGCTTAATGGGAGTGGAAACACAGGAGGCTCAACTCCAATACAAAGACCTAGGATATGCAAGTTAAATGTCAGCGTCCCACCTAGGTGGACGCAGGATGAATACCTAGCTGATGTTGTAAGCTCATCAGCCAGCGGCAGCAAGAATGACAGTGTTCTTTCTCTTGCTCCACCAGTTCAGACTGCTTGTCAGCATGCGCCATTAGTGGACTGCATTAGAACTCGATGGCCACGGGCAGCTTGCAGCTGGTCTGGAGATGTGCCGAGTATCGTCTGATTTGATGCTTTGAGTTGTTTGGCACTCATTCCAGTCATATCACTTGTTGGGCTGATTTCGAGGAGACTGCTTGAACTCCCCATAGTGTTGACCATGCCATGCAAAGTTTTGGAAGGGGCTGCTGGTGTTGTAATTGTTTAGCTTGATGAATATATGTTTCCCCCCCTTGACATGAATCCTTTTTATCGCGTCATCTTATCAGGGACATGAGTTTTCTTTTTTCTTTTAATTGACATTAGATGTATACACCTTTTATGGATATGCTGTTAAGTCTCGAGGCACATTCTTTCCTGTACACAGATGATTTTGTTGTAGTTTATTTTATATCTGACACAGAGCTGAGCGACTTCTTTGTTTTACATCTGACGGAGGTGTAAAAGTTTTATGATAGTGCTTACTTGTCCATCTTTTGATTTCTTACTTTCTTGCCTATAACCTTTCTTTCGCCGACCCAAAAGATATGTTTTGATTTCTTTCTTTTCTGGCCTATAACCTTTCTTTCGTTGACCGGAAAAAAAATGTCTCCCTTGCTTTTTTAGCACAGCCGCACATACACACACTCCTTTCCGTGTTGTTGATTTATGTATATACTTGTGTCAGCTCTTTTGACGTGTTTGGTTCACACAACGGTAAATAAGATAGTCTTATCTTAAATTTTGTATGTAATTTAGGGCATGTATAATGGTAAAGAAGATAGTTTTATCTTAAGTTTTGTATGTAATTTAGGAGTTAATTGCATAGAAGTACCACAATTCGGGCATCACATGTAGATTGGTACCACGATTACTAATTTTTGCGTGTCAGTACCAACATTGGTCTAAGTTTTTGCAAATTAGGCTAAAACGCGTATTTATATGTATTGACGCCCGATCCGACAACTCGGGCCCACCTATCAGGTGCCACGCTGGCCAATCGGCGCGTGCCCGCGCATGCCTGCGCGCTGACTAGGACGAGCCGGTGCGCTGCAACCTGGTCCGGTCGTACCAGCTCCAGCCCGGCCGCACCATTCCCCTCCCCTTCTCCTCCTCGCTCGAACCCTAGTCCATGGCGTCGGCGATTCCGCCAGGCGGCGGCGAGGGCGTCCTGGTCCGGTCGCACCAGCTCCAGCCCGGCCGCACCATTCCCCTCCCCTCCTCCTCCTCGCTCGAACCCTAGTCCATGGCGTTGACGATTCCGCCAGGCGGCGGCGAGGGCGTCCACGGCGGCGGTGAGATGCCGTTCTGGCCTCCTAGCGGAACGGCTGGCGTCGACGGGGATGCGGCGACGACTCCAGCTCCGCGTACTTGACCGACGACGAGGAGTCGATGTTACTCACCATGGAGCAGCGGTTGCGGTTGGCGCATCAGTGGGTGGCGAACCCTAGCAGCAGCCATGAGTTGACGCATGGACTTGGCGGCGTGCTGTAAGTACCCTTGTCCTACTCCTCCTCTGATTTATCCAATTGAGCATTTTTAGGATTTGTTCATCTTCTGCTTTATCCAGTTGGGGATTAGGTTTTATCCAATTGAAGTGACTAGTATAGGACAATTAAACTAACCTAGTAACATAGTGTATTGCACTCTCAAATTAGTTCAATGACAGTAAAAATTTGGGATTATTGTGGCTCTCCAAATTGTTCTGTATTGTCTGGTACTGTTACTTTAAATTGTTCTGTATTGTACTGTTGCTCTCCAAATTTTGCTATTGTGATGAATTAGTAAATAATAGACTTACAGGTTACTTTAAATTGTACTGTAATGTACTGTTGCTCTCCAAATTAAGAGTAATTATAATGAATACATGAAATTTAATTTGTTCTATAGTTTGGATGAAGACATTTGGCAAGTAAGGATCCATTTTGATGCAAGAGAACCATTGGAGATGAAGCTGTGTGGTTCAGATATTACTTATCTGAATATTTGGTTGCAGTGATGGAAACCCAAGGATTTAATGCATATGATTGTTTGTTTCACATTGAAAATCCATCTTTAGGAGAGAAAGGGCTGGATTTGGTAGACAATCATGCAGAAATACAGATGATAAAGAGGAAGATCCAGGACAAATTGGTGCTTAATTTGCTAGTCAGGGCTTGTCCACCCCCTGATACTGATTTTGAGAGGCAGCATTTTGAAAAACCAGACTTGTCCACTGTGGTGTACCAAGAGCCTGTTGTTTATGATCTGAGTGAGCCTCCTATCTTAGTTGTTGATCAGGAAGGAGTAGTTTTTGAGAGTCAATGTAGCACACATCACCCTGCTGGTCCTGCTGGTGTTTGCACACAAGAAAGCAAAAATGCAACAGACAAGTTGAAAGCAGTTTTGGAAGAAGAAGAAGAGGGATATCAAGGATTTGAGGCTTATGAGGACAGTGATGCCTCTGATGAGGATGGTCAAATTGGAAGTGACCCTAATTACATGGTTGATGATGAAGATGTAGAGGTGGAAGAGCGAAAGAGACAGAGAGAGCTAGAAGTACAAGAGGAAGAATCAGATGATGATCAATCAGAAGAGGAAGAAATACTGCATTTGAGGGTGACACTGAAGTTGAGGACCCATTTGAGGTAGAGGAAGATAGGACTTTTGAACAAGAAGAAGAAACTATAGTTGAACCTGTAAAGAAGAAGCAGAAGCTGCCAGTTAGAAGAGGCCCAACCACTAGGTCACATTGTAGTGAGCTACCAGAGGTTGAACCTGATTTCAGACCATCATCAGATGAAGAAGAGAAGGGGTTGTTGAGGGAGAGTGATGTTGATGGTTTTGAGCCACTCTCTTTTGTCCTACCAAAGAAAAGGAAGAGTAGGGCAAAGAAAAGGCCTGCTAGGAAGTGGTACAATGAGAAAATGGAGCAACCACATGAGCAACTATGTATGAAGTTGTGTTTTAGGGATCAACATCAATTCAGGGATGCTTTGTTGAATTTGCACATCACCCAGGCCAGGAATTTCAGGTATCACAGGAATTCAGATCAGAGGATAATTGTTGAGTGTACAGATAAAAAATGCCAGTTCTTAATGGTGGCAGAAGTTATAAAAAGGGAGAAAACCTTTGTAATTAAGAAGATGAGACTAGAGCACACTTGCGCTAGTACCACTGAGACCACCAGGGCTAGTGCTAAGTGGCTAGCACAGAAATATGAACATCTCTTTAGATCTGATATAACTACTGGTATTCAGACTATAATTGATGCATGCAATGAAAAATATGGTGTAGATGTGCCCAAGTGCATGGCATATAGGGCAAAGAACATAGCTATTGAAGTTGTGTAGGAGACCACAAGAACCAATATCCTAGGCTTAAAGACTATGCTCAAACTGTCATGGACACAAACCCTGGGAGCAGAGTAATAGTGACTACTGTTACTCCAGTACCAAATGCAAAAATACCCCACCCAGGCCCAAGATTCCATGCCATGTTCTTTTGCCTTAATGGAGCAAGGGAGGGGTTTCTCAATGGGTGTAGGCCTTTCATTGGTTAGTTCTTGAACCTTGTGTGAACCATTTACATATTGTAGAGTACTCCATAATGTATCTCACTTGGAAATGTTGATTATGCAGGTGTTGATGGATGCTTCATTAAGCTCACTACAGGTGCTCAACTACTTGCTGCCACTGGTAGAGATGGCAACAACAACATATATCCACTGGCATTTGGCATAGTTGGTCAAGAGGACACACCTAGTTGGTGTTGGTTTCTACACCAACTGAAAATTTGCCTAGGGGGAGAAGTGGGCAAGTTTGGAGCTTATACTATAATGTCAGATAGACAAAAGGTATGTGTTTGCATATTTCATTCTGTTTTGAACAAGTGTTTACAGTATCTTAGATTTTCATTGGTGCATATTTCTTTAGCTTGTAGCTTAGACTTGTCAAATTGTTTGTGTCAGGGGTTATTGAATGCAGTGAATGCTGTGTTTCCAAATTGCAACCAAAGATTCTGCCTTAGACATTTATATGCAAATTTCCAAAATGCTGGGTTTAGGGGTGAAGATCTTAAGAAGTGCATGGATAATGCTAGCTATGCCTACAATGAACACAAATTTAATATTGCAATGAATGATCTTAGAGCTGAAAGTGAGGAAGCTTGGGAGTGGCTTACTGCAATACCAAAAACAACATGGGCAAGGCATGCATTTGACACAAACTGCAAGACTGACTTGATAGTGAACAACTTGTCTAAGGTGTTCAACAAGTACATTCTAGATGTTAGGAGAAAACCTATAAGGACAATGTGTGATGGGATAAAAGATAAGCAGATGGTGAGGTGGCACATGAAGAGAGAGAGTGTAAAGGAAGCAATATGGGAGATAACACCTTATTACAGTGAGAAGCTAGAGGTTGAGAAGGAGAGGGCTAGATACTGCAAGCCAATACAGGCAGGGGTCAACTTATGGCAAGTTACAAGTGGGCAGCAAACACATGCTGTCAACCTGGAACTTGAGAGTTGTGGATGCAGGAAGTGGGACCTTAGTGGCATACCTTGCAACCATTCCATCTCTGCAATAAACAAGGCTAAAAGGAAACCAGAGGATTATGTCAGCAAATTCTTCAAGAAAGATTTTTATGCTGCAGCTTATGAACCAATGATCTTTCCTGTGCCTGGTGAGCATGATTGGACAAGGACCCCTGGTCCAGACATAAAACCACCTGCATTCAAAATCAAGAGAGGAAGAAGGAAAGAAAAGAGAATCAAGGGCAAATTTGAAGTACCAAAGCCAAAAGAAACTTCAAGAATGGGGACCATAACATGTGGCAATTGTGGTCTCCAAGGGCATAGGTACACAAATTGTCTTAAACAGTTGAAGCCCGAGCTAGCTTTGAGGAAGAATAAGCATGTGGTAATAATTTTTCACCTTGAAATATACTAATGTTTTCTTTCTTGTACATTTATTTCTAGCATTATTAACTGTTTCCTTTTCTTTGCAAGGCTACTCCAAGTACCTCACAGCCAAGAGCTGCTGGTCCTTCTACTACACCAACAACAAGACAGCCAAGACCTGCTGCTTCTGCTCCTACACCACCATCATCTGGAAGAAGAGGAGCTGGCAGAGGAGCTGGTGCTACTTCTACTACAACACCACCATCTGGAAGAAGAAGAGGAGCTGCTACTTGAAAGATCGTGGATGTCGCCCAGAAGAGGGGGGGGGGGGTTGAATAGGCGCTTTAAAATAATTACGGTTGAGGCTTGAACAAATGCGGAATAAACCTAGCGGTTAATTTGTCAAGCACAAAACCTACAACAACTAGGCTCACCTATGTGCACCAACAACTTATGCTAAGCAAGAAAAACTACTTAGGTGATAGCAAGATACATGACAAGAAACAATATGGCTATCACAAAGTAAAGTGCATAAGTAAAGGGCTCGGGTAAGAGATAACCGAGGCACGCGGAGACGATGATGTATCCCAAAGTTCACACCCTTGCGGATGCTAATCTCCATTTGGAGCGGTGTGGAGGCACAATGCTCCCCAAGAAGCCACTAGGGCCACCGTAATCTCCTCACGCCCTCGCACAATGCAAGATGCCGTGATTCCACTAAGGGACCCTTGAGGGCGGTCACCGAGCTCGTACAAATGGCAACCCTTGGGGGCGGTCACCGAACCCGTACACTTTGGCAACCCTTGGGGGCGGTCACCGGTACCCGTCAAATTGCTCGGGGCGATCTCCACAACCTAATTGGAGACCCCGACGCTTGCCCGGAGCTTTACACCATAATGATTGAGCTCCGAACACCACCAACCGTCTAGGGCGCCCAAGCACCCAAAAGGAACAAGCTCAAGGGTACCAAGCACCCAAGAGTAATAAGCTTCTCAACTTGTAACTTCCACGTATCACCGTGGAGAACTCAAACCGATGCACCAAATGCAATGGCAAGGGCACACGGAGTGCCCAAGTCCTTCTCTCTCAATTCCCACCGAAGCAACTAATGCTAGGGAGGAAAATGAGAGGAAGAACAAGAAGGAGAACACCAAGAACTAGATCCAAGGGGTTCCCCTCACATAGAGGAGAAAGTGATTGGTGGAAATGTGGATCTAGATCTCCTCTCTCTTTTTCCTCAAAAACTAGCAAGGATCCATGGAGGGATTGAGAGTTAGCAAGCTCGAAGAAGGTCAACAATGGGGGAAAAACACGAGCTCAAAGGATAAGGTTGAATGGGGAAGAAGACCCTCTTTTATAGGAGCTCCCGAATCCAACCGTTATGCTCACAGCCCGCACAGAGCGGTAATACCGCTCCAAGGAGCGGTACTACCGCTAGGGCGATAGTACCCCTTCGAAACACAACAGCGAGGAGGCAAAAAGGCCAAAAGAACCGTCGGAGCGGTAGTACCGCTCGTCCTCACGGTACTACCGCTCGACCTCACGGTACTACCGCAAATGGTAGCGGTACTACTGCTCGCGAGCGGTACTAAAAAAATACTTCTGTGCCTACTTCCGCTGAGAAAAATACGAGATTTTGGTCCGGAGCGGTACTACCGCTCAGGAGCCGCAGTAGTACCGCTCTGGAGTGGTAGTAAAAAATTACTTCCGCTCTAGTCGCGGTAGTACCGCTGCAGCCTTTACCAAAACAGCCACAACTTTTGCAAACGGACTCCGAATTCAACGAAACCAAGTTTGTTGGAAAGCTAACGACATGGGCTAACACAATATTGATAGAAATATCAAGAATAAGCAAATGAGAAAAGTCCCATAAGAAAATGGTGAGAACCCTTCACCGGATAAGATCGGTAAAACCTCCAACACCAAAAACATCATAGAAGACGCATGCAAACTCCGTTTTCGATGAACTCAAGCTTGTCATCAAGATGACCATAAGCTCTAAGACTCACAAATATAACCAAACAAGAACCAAGAAACATGATGCAAGGATGCAATGGTTTGAGCTCTCTACTAACGATACGATAAAGCTACCAACTTGAGAGCCCCCCTTGATAGTACGGCAAACGATCCTATAACTCGGTCTCCCAACTACCACCACGAGACCGGTAAAATAGAAAACCTATCAAAGGCAAACCTTTGCCTTGCACATGGTCCACTTGAGCTAGATGAACACGATCTTGACTCCCTCAAGTTGGACCATCTTTCTTGATTGCGATGGCTCGATGAAGACTAGATGATTACTCCCCCATAGTCCACTATGGGTGAGCCACTCTTAGGCACATCTTCACAAGTCCATTGACACCATAATGGATGGCAAGATTCAAGCACTTGATCTCTTTGTGATGCTCCACTTGAACTTGCACACGGCAATCTTGATGACGATCACCACTTGATGTCATCCTTTCCATGGGTTCTATGATATCTTCCTCTTGACGCAAGCCCATGGATACGTACCTAACCCCACATACAACTCTCACATAGACCATGGGTTAGTACAAAAAGTGCAATAGACAATGCTTACCATACATGGGATCACTTGATCCCTCTCGGTACATCTTCTATGCTTTGTGAGTTGATCAACTTGATTCACTCTTGACTTAGTCTTGATCAACCTTGAATCTTTGCAACTATCTTCATTTGGATGATGTCTTGAAGGTAAACATGAATGATCACACAAGCTTCGTCTTCAAGACATGCTTGCAATAAGCTCAACACTCATATGACCAATCTTTGGATAATTCCTTAATAGCACCTTGGTCATCACAAACTCTCACTGAAACCAACAAATGGACTCCAAGAAAAGCCTATGGGCAAACCCTTCAAATATAACTCAAGGCAACCATTAGTCCATAGAGATTGTCATCAATTACCAAAACCACACATGGGAGCACCACATGTCCTTTCAATCTCCCCCATTTTGGTAATTGATGACAATCACTTTCAAGAGAGTTTATACAAGGAATTATGCATCACCATTCAATGCACCAACCAATAATGCATGCGTATGAGATGCAAAAGCTAAGGAAATAAAAACCAAACCTACTCCACAAAACTCTCTGAAACTTCTCCCCCATTGGCATCGATTGCCAAAATGGGCAAAACTCTTAGAAGGCCAATATAAATTGTGGTCCTCCATAAATTGTGTATTTCTCAACAAGAGAGTGGAATGCAATACACATATCCAACTGCCAATACTTGGAGGAAGACAAACTATATTGATGCCCAAAGATTGCAATAGAAAGATATGCCACAAAGACATAACAAAGAGAGACACAAGCAATCAGAAGATACCAATTGAAGCAAGCAATCAACGGATATCAATTGAACCAACTAGACCAATGATCCTACATGCCACAAGAATAAAGATATTATGAAAAGCGCAAAGGAGTGTTCTACAGAAACTAGAGAAGCTCCCCATGATTTGTGCACACATAAGAATTTTTGTATTTGAATACAAATTGCACAAAATAGGATCATCGCTCCCTCAAAATCAATAGAAACTCACATCCAGTGCAAGTGCACATATAGGAAACAAAGCCTAGCGCTTGCAACAAGCACATGGTTGAGCAACATGTAAAAGAGGCAACTTAAGAATAGGCTCAACCAAAATGATGTGTGTGAGTCATGGCGAAGCACTTGAGAAGACTAAGTTTAGGATGAGCATTAAGCATCAACATAGTCTTGAAAGAATGAGGCACACGGTGCAAGGCCTATCATTCCCACACACAACTGGCAAATGGGTTCACAAGCTTACTAATAAGCAAAAGAGAACATATGCTTGTGACAACCCGTGGTGAAGATAGACGAGGGGAGGCTCATCAAGACGAGGGATACCAATTAAGATGGCAAAAACCTCGTGAAGATAAGCAAGAGGAAAATAATCTTCACCACACAAGAGTGCAACAAGATGCAACGATAGAGGACACACACTCAAGGCAAAAGCTTTTACGGAGCCACCAAAGAAATAACATAAGAAAGGCAAGGTGGACGTGAAAGAAAATATATCAACTAGAGATGTAATTTCTCTCAAGTGTATAAGGTTCTATGTAGACGATATATCTACAAAGAAGGATGTACACCCGAAATAGTTACAACACGAAGGAACAAGATATCCACAAGGAAGTCATAAATATACCAATAAGATATTTGCTTGAAAGCATAGCACTTGGCTAGATATGGTCTTATTGTATATAAATGAAGTCCAAACACACATCCATCAAAGGCATCACAACTAGCAACAGAGATCATCGTTGGGATGCTTTGAGAAAGGAAACAAGTATCACAAGATATGAAATGAATATCATGCCAAGATGCAACCTACACAAGGTTGAATGCAAGAGGAGAAAACATGAATAGATACTTGTTACCGAGATATCATTGGAAGGATGTAGTAGATACCAATTGAAGGTAGATAGTAGTTCATTGATCATCCTAGCTTGACTCCAATATGCACATGGTGACAACACCTTCCTTGTGAGTGAGCCGAGCATCCAATGCATCTCCAAATGTTCCTAGAAGAACAACACAAACTAAACGGTACCCAAACTCATTGGGACCAAATAGTTAGAAAAACCAATACATAGGACAAACTCCACATAAATATGTGCATATAGATACGAAAATGAATTTCATACACATCTCATCTGATTTGAGACTTGGTGAAGATCCCCCTATATATTGAGTCAAAGAAAGAAAGCATGCCAAATAAAATACATGAAGTAAACATGCATGCTCAAGACTTTCAAAACCCGAAACCTAAAGAGAAAGAAATGCCAAGTGAAAAGGATACCAAATGGAGAAATCATCATTTGGAAGATATCATTAAAGATACATCAAGGAATGAGATATCCATTGATACACACTAAACTAAAGATGTCAAACTCCCAAAGAGAGGATGGTTCCAAATAAACCAAGCTCTCAACAAAGTTTCATGATGGCACAAAGTACCAAAAAAATGGCTTGCCTTCCACCAAAACACACTTGATAAGGATCACAAGAAAAGTGTTCTAAAGAAAATAGGATAGCTCCCCCACGAGTTGTGCATTATATAGGATTTGCATTTGAATACAAAATGCACAAGGTGGGATCACTACTTTCACTATATCTAGAAAACACTAGACAAGAACAAGAAAAAAACAAGATCCACAAGTGGTAGGGAAGACACCGGGAGTTGACACAAACCTTGGCAAGAGAAAAGGCAAATAAAAACAAAAGCCAAAGTAAAGATGATCAACAAATTCTACCACACATAAGTGACTACCAATTGTCAAAAGACAAGAAGTATTTGGAAATAATTCCCGGTGGTAGATAACAAGGACATCCAAAATCATCTTCACAACAAACACAAGCAAATTGCAACTTGTAGAGCTAACATGCCACCTAGGAACAAGATAATCTACAATATCAATTCTAGGTGACAATATCTCAAATGTACACATTTTCTAGGCTTGTAATATGCACTTAGCATATTACTCCCCCATAATGTGATACCAATAAGAACTTAACAAGAGGCAATAAGAGGAACAAACAAGAGATAATTAATGGACTATTTAGAATTTGAATTTCTCATGAGAGATATACCACCTAGCGACTAGATAATCTTGTAATATCAATACTAGATGGTATTCCTCATGTACACACATTTATAGAATTGTGAGGTGCACAAAGCACATCACTCCCCCAAAATGGGATGTTCCATTCATCTCTCACACGAGCCAACTAGGATACAAACAAGAAGCATAAAGGCTCAACGCACGACACACACGTACATGGTGTGCAAACCAACACACACATACTTGATTGCTCAAGATAAGCAAGTTGGAATCACAACATATACAAACACATGCAAGGAATAAAACCAAAACATGCAAGGGGGCAAGTAACTTTCAATGTAAGCAATTTTAAGTACAAGTTACCGCAAGGAGGCACATTGGATATAAGATATAAACTTGATGATTCAATTGACTTGGCTTGAGACAATAAGAGTGATGAAGTCCCCTTAATTCTTCATAATGTAGCCAACTCTCCAATGCCCTCCAACAACACCTATTGATCAAGTTTGAGCTTGTTGGTCCCCAACCAAGTTGGGTCCTAAGAGGTTAGTCACAATAGGCTTGGCAACCCAAATGGTTCTTTTCTTAACACCACTTTGAGTACCAACAAACTTGGCAAACACATTGCCAACCTTATCCTTCCCAAGAGCATAGATATCATCAATAATAATTGGGTTGGATAAGTTACCACTAGTGCATAAAGAAGAGAGGTGACCTTTCTCACGACATAAGTAGCAACGTCTACTCTTCATTTTCTTCTCACTTGATTTCTCAACAAGAGAGGCATTAACTTGAGTATTCTTCGGAAGTGGCCTTTCTTCAACTTGAGGTTGAGCATGAGATTGAACTTGTGGCCACTTCCCTTGTTGCTTGTTACCAATGGCATTCTTCTTCAATGGGCAATATCTAACATGATGCCCTTCAATTTTGCACTTGAAGCAAATAATCTTGGCCGAATTCTTGACTTGTTTTTGGCCCTTCTTCTTGTTGCTCTTGGACTTATTCTTCTTCTTATTGGAGTTGAATCCAAGTCCACCTTTGTCATTGGGGGATTTTTGCACACGCAAGATATTGTTGAGTGTGGATTTCCCTTCATGACTCTTTTCCAAGTCTTTCTTCAAAGAAGTGACTTGGGCCTTGAGCTCTTTGATTTCCTTTACATGGTTAGTCTCAACACAAGTACTAGAGGAAGTATAAGCTTCATCGTTAGAGCAACAAGGCAAGGAAAGCAATTCATCACAAGACGTACCAACATTGTGAGTAGATGAATTACAAGGACTAGCACATGGCAATATATTATTTTGACCAGAAGTGGTGCTAGTATCAACATGAGGCTCACTAGATGTTATCTTAGCAATCATGGCCTCATGAGCTATCTTTAGCACATTATGGGATACTAGAAGATCGTCATGAGAGCTTGAGAGCTTTTCATGAATTTCTTCCAATTTCCCATAATTGCTAGATAGGAACTCAAGTTGAGCCCGTAGCTCAACATTCTCCTTCAAAATGGATGCTTCACAAGTAATAGAATTAGTAGCACAAGCATCATCATTAACAACAAGAGGAGAAGGCAACTTGGCAAGCACTTTTAAATAAGAAGCTTCAAGTTGAGCATGAGACTCGGTGAGTTTGATGAGCTCACCCTTGATGACCCTTGAGCCATTTTCGAGGTGCTCAAAATCCTCAAGGAGTCTAGCATGAGCAACTTCAAGCTTAGCATTTTTAGTTTCAAAAACATTGGCCACCTCAAGAGCTCTATCAGTAGATTCCTTCACTCTAGACAATTCTAGAGCAAAAGTCTCCTCAAGAGATTCCTTGGTGGTTTGTTCAAGTTCAAGTGCTTGAGAGAGGTCCGCAATCTCATTAGCGTAATCAAGCCCATGACCTTCCATTTTATCAATGGTGACCTCATGCTCCTCAAAACGAGATTCCAACTCATCAATATATTTATTGCTCTCAAATGGAATGGACATAATTTCCATGAAGTTGGAACGAGCAATTTTATTTTTATGAAGAGCTTTAAAAACCATTTCCCCCTTAATTTTTAAGGAGGCAACATTATCATTCTCTTCATCATTATCCTCATCATCATTAGCATCAACATCACCATCAAGAGACATATTGGGGTACAAAGTAGGAGATACCTTTGACGCCTTAGCCATAAGGCAAAACACAATAGATGATGATGTAGGATCCCTTGAGGCACCATTAAACACCACATCTTGTTCCATGGAGTGTTCGGTTTCCTCTACATTGTTAGCACAACAATTCGAGGAAATAGATGCATTTTTATCATGGCAACAAAACATAGCAAGCATATCATCATGATATTTAGTCAAGCAATTTCTACATGATATGCAAGGACTATCAACACAAACATATGAAACATTTGGAGTGCTCGAAGTGTTAAAGCCCAAAGAAGGAGCATTGCAATAATATAGTGATGAAGGATCATCCACAATAAGCAGACTATCATCATTGCAATGACCAACACTACTCACCATATCATTACCTTGTGGCAAACCACATGTAGGTGAAGTAGAAGAAGTTGAGAAGACTATATGACCGGAGGTGGAGGGAGAACAACCATCCCCACAAATCTTGGACACACCATATTTATCTTGAAGCTTTGTCCATAACTCATGAGCATCCCGGAACGGCATGAGTTGAAATATAACTACATTGCTCAAAGCATCGAAAAGCACATTAGAGGCTTGAGCATTGAGATAAGAGTTTTTCTCATCCTCTAAAGATAATCTTTGGGGATCCTTTGGAGGAGAAAAAACCATATCTACAATTCGCTCTAATTTTGGGTCCATGACCCTAAAGAGATTAAGCATGCGAATTACCCAAACATCAAAATTTGTGCCATCGAAACTAAGAGTGTCAGAGAATCCTAATCCTCTAGTCGACATCTTTACTCTCTAGGCGGTTAAGCCCAACAAAGAGAGACGAGGCTATGATACCAATTGAAAGATCGTGGATGTCGCCTAGAGGGGGGGTGAATAGGCGCTTTAAAATAATTACGGTTGAGGCTTGAACAAATGCGGAATAAACCTAGCGGTTAATTTGTCAAGCACAAAACCTACAACAACTAGGCTCACCTATGTGCACAAACAACTTATGCTAAGCAAGAAAAACTACTTAGGTGATAGCAAGATACATGACAAGAAACAATATGGCTATCACAAAGTAAAGTGCATAAGTAAAGGGCTCGGGTAAGAGATAACCGAGGCACGCGGAGACGATGATGTATCCCGAAGTTCACACCCTTGCGGATGCTAATCTCTGTTTGGAGCGGTGTGGAGGCACAATGCTCCCCAAGAAGCCACTAGGGCCACCGTAATCTCCTCACGCCCTCGCATAATGCAAGATGCCATGATTCCACTAAGGGACCCTTGAGGGCGGTCACCGAGCCCGTACAAATGACAACCCTTGGGGGCGGTCACCGAACCCGTACACTTTGGCAACCCTTGGGGGCGGTCACCGGTACCCATCAAATTGCTCGGGGCGATCTCCACAACCTAATTGGAGACCCCGACGCTTGCCCGGAGCTTTACACCATAATGATTGAGCTCCGAACACCACCAACCGTCTAGGGCGCCCAAGCACCCAAGGGGAACAAGCTCAAGGGTACCAAGCACCCAAGAGTAATAAGCTTCTCAACTTGTAACTTCCACGTATCACCATGGAGAACTCAAACCGATGCACCAAATGCAATGGCAAGGGCACACAGAGTGCCCAAGTCCTTCTCTCTCAAATCCCACCGAAGCAACTAATGCTAGGGAGGAAAATGAGAGGAAGAACAAGAAGGAGAACACCAAGAACTCCAAGAACTAGATCCAAGGGGTTCCCCTCACATAGAGGAGAAAGTGATTGGTGGAAATGTGGATCTAGATCTCCTCTCTCTTTTCCCTCAAAAACTAGCAAGAATCCATGGAGGGATTGAGAGTTAGCAAGCTCGAAGAATGTCAACAATGGGGGAAGAACACGAGCTCAAAGGATAAGGTTGAATGGGGAAGAAGACCCCCTTTTATAGGAGCTCCCGAATCCAACCGTTATGCTCACAGCCCGCACAGAGCGGTAATACAGCTCCAAGGAGCGGTACTACCGCTTCGAAACACAACAGCGAGGAGGCAAAAAGGCCAAAAGAACCGTCGGAGTGGTAGTACCGCTCGTCCTCACGGTACTACCGCTCGACCTCACGGTACTACCGCTCGACCTCACGGTACTACCGCAAATGGTAGCGGTACTACTGCTCGCGAGCGGTACTAAAAAAATACTTCTGTGCCTACTTCCGCTGAGCAAAACACGAGATTTTGGTCCGGAGCGGTACTACCGCTCAGGAGCCGCGGTAGTACCGCTCTGGAGCGGTAGTAAAAAATTACTTCCGCTCTAGTCGCGGTAGTACCGCTGCAGCCTTTACCAAACAACCACAAACTTTTGCAAACGGACTCCGAATTCAATGAAACCAAGTTTGTTGGAAAGCTAACGACATGGGCTAACACAATATTTATAGAAATATCAAGAATAAGCAAATGAGAAAAGTCCCATAAGAAAATGGTGAGAACCCTTCACCGGATAAGATCGGTAAAACCTCCAACACCGAAAACATCATAGAAGACGCATGCGAACTCCGTTTTCGATGAACTCAAGCTTGTCATCAAGATGACCATAAGCTCTAAGACTCACAAATATAACCAAACAAGAACCAAGAAACATGATGCAAGGATGCAATGGTTTGAGCTCTCTACTAACGATACGATCAAGCTACCAACTTGAGAGCCCCCCTTGATAGTACGACAAACGATCCTATAACTCGGTCTCCCAACTACCACCACGAGACCGGTAAAATAGAAAACCTATCAAGGGCAAACCTTTGCCTTGCACATGGTCCACTTGAGCTAGATGAACACGATCATGACTCCCTCAAGTTGGACCATCTTTCTTGATTGCGATGGCTCGATGAAGACTAGATGATTACTCCCCCATAGTCCACTATGGGTGAGCCACTCTTAGGCACATCTTCACAAGTCCATTGACACCACAATGGATGGCAAGATTCAAGCACTTGATCTCTTCGTGATGCTCCACTTGAACTTGCACACGGCAATCTTGATGACGATCACCACTTGATGTCATCCTTTCCATGGGTTGTATGATATCTTCCTCTTGATGCAAGCCCATGGATACGTACCTAACCCCACATACAACTCTCACATAGACCATGGGTTAGTACAAAAAGTGCAATGGACAATGCTTACCATACCATGGGATCACTTGATCCCTCTCGGTACATCTTCTACGCTTTGTGAGTTGATCAACTTGATTCACTCTTGACTTAGTCTTGATCAACCTTGAATCTTTGCAACTATATTCATTTGGATGATGTCTTGAAGGTAAACATGAATGATCACACAAGCTTCTTCTTCAAGACATGCTTGCAATAAGCTCAACACTCATATGACCAATCTTTGGATAATTCCTTAATATCACCTTGGTCATCACAAACTATCATTGAAACCAACAAATGGACTCCAAGAAAAGCCTATGGGCAAACCCTTCAAATATAACTCAAGGCAACTATTAGTCCATAGAGATTGTCATCAATTACCAAAACCACATATGGGGGCACCACATGTCCTTTCACTACTTCTACTACACCACCACCATCTGGAAGAGGAAGAGGAGCTGGCAGAGGAAGAGGAGTTGCTACTTCTACTACACCACCACCATCTGGAAGAGGAGCTGGCAGCGGCAGAGGAAGAGCTGGAAGAGGTGCTCCAATGCCATTCATTGCCCCAAGGCAATATGCTGACATTCCTACTGATGGCACACACACTGGATGGATGTCCTACTTCACTGCTAGCACGGGAGGTGGAGGAGCCATGTAATGTGAAATACTGTGGTGTTATTTTGGTTGAACTTGATGCTTGAGGTGGAGTACTGGTGGAGTACTCTAGTAATGTTGAACTTGATGCTTGTAATGTTGAACTTGAGGTGGAGTACTCTAGTTGGTTATTGTAATGTAGAATTTGCTACTGGATATGTGGTTGAACTTTAGGTGATTATCTGAATGTTGAACTTTAGGTGGTTATCTGAACTACTAGTATTTGCAAAGCAGTACCACATTTGCAGTTACTTGTGACAAATCAGTACCAATACTGCTGCTAGCTGTTGCATGTCAGTACCAATATTGGGGCATCACATAACATGCAGTACCACATTTGGGGATTCTGACATGTGGGCCAAATACCTCTCCTACTATTAAAGTGACAGCACAAGATCTCAGAGTGGGGAACGAAACTAGGGTTCATCCACGTAGTGGCCATTTGGAGCGCAGCCAAGGAGAAATCTCAGAGGCGCTGACTGGGGCCGGCGGCGGAGATGTCGTGGTCGTCCAGTGCCGGGTCCGCTCCCGGATTTCGTCGAGCTGCAGGAAGGAAGGGGGAGGAGTCGTGCTCGCCGGTGCGCTACCGCGAGAACCCAATGGCATACGAGCCTCCAGTGATGTGCCACTGCTCAACTCCGAGGAAGGCGCCAAGATGGATCTCCTGGAGCAGGCAGAACCCTGGTAGGAGGTACTATAGCTGCGTGGATGCTATGGTGAGTGTTGTTTTTTGCCCTAATTTTATTCCTCTTTCTTCTGTGCAATAGTATGTGGAAGCATGGTGAAATTTGCTTGTGTATCTTAATAGCACGTTGGCTGTGGATTTATGCAATGGCATGATGATCCATTGCCCACATTCTGGAGTGAGCTCATTGGGGATCTGCGTGATGAAGTATGGAGGCTTAAAGGTGCAACTGTTGCTAGATCTGAAGATCAATTTCCAATCCTGACTTCAAGTGAAGATGATGGCACAAGGGAGGCCATGTTTCTGTCTCTGCAAACTCAACTCAGAGAGAAGAATGCAGAGATTGCAGGGATTAGGGCCAAATTTCACAATGTGTTGTTTCTTTTCACTATATTTGTGCTTGGCTTAGTTGCAGGCAAGATATTAAGTTAGTTAGTTGGTTCAGTTGCAGCGAAGTTGTAATGGATCAAGTTGTAATGGATCAGTGAAGTTATCTTCTGATGCAATGAGATTTAGTGAGTCTTGTTCCTCTTTTATTGCAATGTACCGTCTGGTTTGCTGCAACATTGTCATAATGTACCATCATCAACATATCCATCTACATAATCAGCATATCCATACATAATAAGAAACTGATCCATACATAGCAATACATAACCATTGTTCACAATACATAGAGGAGTTCCACTTCAAATGCATAGTTTATCCTTTTCTCACAAAAGGATGAATAGCATAACTACTACATACATACACAGCCATAGTTCACCATTAGTACAAGCATACAGTACACAACATTAGTTCCTAGATGCTAGGTCATTACACAACCATCATTCCCAAAAGGTCAGCAATGCCACTAATCTCATTTTCATCTTCTTCACTTCTCCAAGATGGCCTGAATCCCCCTGAACTTCTCCTTCAACTTTTCATTCTGAAACTCTAACTGCCACTTCTCTTCAATATGCTTTTCATTTCCCTTAAGCAGATCAGCAACCTGAAGCTTCAACTCTAGCTTCTCTTGGGTGAGCTTCTCCTGACACTTAGTTAGTTCTACATTCTTCAGCTCCAAATTCATACTAGCTTCAGTAAGCACTTGCTTCTCTTTCATTTTGTTCAACTTCAAGTTCTGAATGACTGTTGCTTGAGCTCTTGTCAGGTTGAGCAACAGCTCATACTTCTGAGTAAGTTGCTGGGTCTCTGCATCTTTCTTTGCCATCTCAGTTGCCATCTTTGCCTTCATATCATCAATCGGTTCTTTTCTTACCTCCTGCTGATATGTAATGGCAGACTGTAGATGTCTGAAATCCACCACCTTATCTTCCTGGAAGTTCATCAGCTCATGCACATCTTGGACTAGCTTGTCATAGTTGGCCTCCAGCTTGTTCTTCTCTTCTGTCAGATGGTGGATAGTGAAAGCACTTTCAAGATTGTCATTCACCCTAGCACTTTTGGCATCTTCAACCATTGCCCATAGCTTCAACAATGCATTCTGCATTGTTGGGGGCCACTGGTGATCAACCCATTCAATAAAGCCACAATTGCTACCTTCCTGCAAAAACAACAACAACAACAACAAAACAGTTCATACAGCAAGTAATTACACAAAATCACTGCAGTTGCCAAAAAGAATGTCTAAATTTAGCATCAGACCACTACATTTAACAAGAGGAGCAGCCACTTGAGTAGCTGACTAACTAGGTTAGTTACTCTAGTGTTCATATAAGGAGTGTTCAACCATTTGTAAGCTACTCTACTACCACTATTAACAAAAATTACTATGCCATTGTACTCCAGCAAAATATACTCATACTTGACCTAAAGAAGCTACTCTAACCACTATGAACCAAAATGTTGACAGCAAGCAGAGTACTCCAACAAACAGAGTTCAATATGGCACTGACCAAGTAAGAAAAAAAATCAGTATGCCTACAATCCTACAATCCATACCGGCTGTGCACATGCTAAAAACCTCCTGCCTGTGCCTGTTCCTTCAAAGGCAACAAGCCTCTCAGATGCCATGCCGTGCTTCTCACATGGAGACATCACATCCAGCTCAAGCCCCTTGTAATCTGGATCTTCAATGCTGAAAGGGACCTGCAGAAGCTCGCACAAAGACAATGGCCAAATCAAAACCTAGCGAAATCAACCAAATTAAGAAATCCCAAATCTGAAACCCTAACCCTAACCCTGTACTGACCTCGCTGAGACTGTCTGTGAAGGAAGAATGCATGTATGGGAGGCTAGAATGGTCGTCGCTGCTTTCGTCCTCCAAAACCATGGCGTCGACGGGGCGGGGCGGCGGCCGGCAGTCGGGACGCGGGCGGCGGCGACGGAGGAAACGAGCGAGGAGGAGGAGGGGAGGGGAATGGTGTGGCCGGGCTGGAGCTGGTGCGACCGGACCAGGTTGCAGCGCACCGGCTCGTCCTAGTCAGCGCGCGGGCACGCGCCGATTGGCCAGCGTGGCACCTGACGGGTGGGCCCGAGCTGTCGGATCGGGCGTCAATACGTATAAATACGCGTTTTAGCCTAATTTGTAAAAACTTGGACCAATGTTGATACTGACACACAAAAATTAGTAATCGTGGTACCAATCTGCATGTGATGCCCGAATTGTGGTACTTCTGTGCAATTAACTCGTAATTTAAAGATGAAAAAAAATATCTACAATTGGTCATCTCTTAGCTTTATCTTCAATAACTAGTCATTCCAAAAAATATGATAGACATATTGTATTAAAAGATCATCTTTTGTCTTCTCTTAAATAAGAAAAGACAATATTCGATAAGGAAAGACACGGTTTTAAACCGACTGATTTTCTCGGCTAGTAAGTCACCTCGAACGACGCGTGGCTACGTGGGCTACCAACCGCTCATCCCCATCCAACGCTTTGCTGCACCCCCAGTCGTCGCTCACCTCTCGCTGCTGTAGGCTAGGTTTTGAGGGCGCTGCTGCCATGGCCGGCGGCGGAGCGGCAGTGCAGCAGCCGACGCACGACAACGCTGCTGCCGCGCTGACGGTGGAGCTGCGTTTCAGCGGGGAGAGGGGAGCTTGTCGTTGCTAATGGATCAATCTACAGTTTTCTGAGCGGGCGGGGCGTAATGGATCAATCTACAGTTTTGTTTGGTTCCAGTTAGCAACGACAAGCTCAGAAAACTGCTAGAGGAGCATGCCATGGCCAGCTAGAACGACCTTCAGCGCCTCAAGATTTGAGTGTTCTTGTTCGAAGAGCTATATCGTCGCCATCCACCTCGTCGTCCTACAGGGTGAGCTCGGCGGCGACGTGTGTCATATGCAGGATAGATGAACTGGCGAGAATTTGTAAGTGGAGAGGAAACGACGAGGTGGGATTTGGGAATGTGGTTGCGTAAGAATAAATAAGAGGTTAGAATCGGTAGACGGATTTCCTAGGATATCACGGAATAAAAACCAAACCGCGAGGGCAGAAGTGTGTACAACTTATTGAATGGTTAGGAGGGTAATGATACACCTAGCCTATTACTCATCAAACCCTAGGTTCGATGCTTTGGTGTATAACGAGGTGCCAACCCGTACATCAATCATGCGCGAAGTTCTGAATCGAAATCGATCCACGCAACTTCGCAAGCAGAGAAATCCACTCGGCGACCGCTCGCTTTGTTCGGGCCGGCGTCGTCCCAACCATACGATTTATTTTTTTTGCTTTGATGTATGAATCTCTTTTTTGAATAATAAAAAGAAAGGGCCCCCAACCATATTTTATTGAAAAAACTGACGGATGAAGTTTTGGTGGAGAAACAAATCGATGGATAAAGTTTCAGGCTTTCCGGCGATGTTTGTTTAATGGGAGAAGATGTTTCAGTCGATCGCGAAGACTGGCGAAACGGGCCAACCCGGCCCAGCCCGCCGTAATCGTGCCTGTCAGGACATGGTCCCTCGGGGCATGATTAGTATTTGGGCCATGCCGCGCCGGCCCGTGTGCACGGCCATCCAGCCCAGACACGATCCAGGTGCTATACGGGCTGGCCCGTCGGCATGCCAGCTTGCTAGGCAATTTTTTGGGCTAGATTTGGCCTATTGGGTTATTCGTAAGGCTATATATATAATCCTAGTTAAATAAATGGTTTGTTTCGTGTAGGCCCGTGGCGTGCCGCATGCCAGGCACGACCCGTTTAGCCCGTGGTGCGTAACGTGTGTGGATTGTGCATCGCCAGGCATTCTACCAGGCTGACCTAGAGATCTCGACCCGTTTGGCTAGTTTTGGTCGACCATGTGAGCTTAACGAGTTGTCCGGATGCCAAGGAGTGGCTGTTCCATATGCAAGAACAGTGCAACATGAAGCCTTTACCAAGATGATCATCATTCTATGGGCGATTTGGGTTGCGAGACGGAAAGCAATCCATGAAGCAATTTTTCAGAGCCCAAAGGCCTTACATGGTTTCATCACGAGGTATCATTGAAAATTATGTACATAAGTATGATAGGGCTGTGCCTCGACTGGATCTTGAACGGAAGTCGATTCCACCGGAGGGAGGTATGCTTAAAGTTAATGTAGACGAAGGCATTGCTAAGAACAGTGGGAAGGGCGGGGCAGTAGCGGTGTGCAGAGATGGCCATGGCATCTACCTTGGTTCGTCAGTATGCATAATCGATCAGTGCGATGGTCCGGGAACTTTGGAAGCAATGACGTGCCTAGAAGCATTATCCCTTAGCAGCCGACTTAAACCTACGCTGGATCATTGTTGCATGCGATGCAGAATCGGTTGTCAAGCATATCAACGAAGGAACCAGATGAAAGAACATGCGGTGCCCCCATGTTTGGTTTTGGTAATTGATGACAATCTCTATGGACAAATGGTTGTCTTGAGTTATATTTGAAGGATTTGTCCATAGGCTTTTCTTGAAGTCCATGTGTTGGTTTCAAGGAGTTTATGAGTTGATCAAGGTGCTATTAAGGAATTATCCAAAGATTGGTCATGCGAGTGTTGACCTTATTGCAAGCATGTCTTGAAGAAGAAGGTTGTGTGATCATTCATGTTTACCTTCAATACATCATCCAAATGAAGAGAGTTGCAAAGATTCAAGGTTGATCAAGACTAAGTCAATAGTGAATCAAGTTGATTAACTCACAAAGCGTAGAAGATGTACCGAGAGGGATCAAGTGATCCCATGGTATGGTAAGAATTGTCCATTGCACTTTGTGTACTAACCCATGGTCTATGTGAGAGTTGTATGTGGGGTTAGGTACGTATCCATGGGCTTGCATCAAGAGGAAGATATCATACAACCCATGGAAAGGATGACATCAAGTGGTGATCGTCATCAAGATTGCCGTGTGCAAGTTCAAGTGGAGCATCACGAAGAGATCAAGTGCTTGAATCTTGCCATCCATTGTGGTGTCAATTGACTTGTGAAGATGAGCCGAAGAGTGGCTCACCCATAGTGGACTATGGGGGAGCAATCATCTAGTCTTCATCGAGCTAACGCAATCAAGAAAGGTGGTCCAATTTGAGAGAGTGAAGATCGTCATCATCTAGCTCAAGTGGACCATGTGCAAGGCAAAGGTTTGCCCTTGATAGGTTTTCTATTTTATCGGTCTCATGGTAGTTGTGGGAGACCGGGTTATAGGATCGATTGCCGTACTATCAAGGGGGGCTCTCGATGAATTGTTTGATCGTATCGTTCGTAGAGAGCTCATACCATTGCATCCTTGCATCATGTTTCTTGGTTCTTGTTTGATTCTCTTTGTGAGTCTTAGAGCTTATGGTCATCTTGATGACAAGTTTGAGTTCATCGAAAACGGAGTTTGCATGCGTCTTCTATGATGTTTTCGGTGTTGGAGGTTTTACCGGTCTTCTTCGAGGAAGGGTTCTCACCATTTTCTTTTGGGCCTTTTCTCCTTTGTTTATTATTGGTATTTTTATCAAGATTGTGTTAGCCCTTGTCTCTAGCTTTCCAACAAACTTGATTTCGTCGAATTCGGAGTCCGTCTGCAGAAGTTGTGTCAGTTTTGGTGTTCTGAAAAGGTTGCAGCGGTACTACCGCGGACAGGAGCGGAAGTAATTTTTTACTACCGCTAGGAGCAGTACTACCGCGGCTACTTCCGTGGCTACTTCCGCTCGGGGCCAAAAACTTGTGTTTTCTCTTTCGTTGGGCTGTTTTGACCGTGCTAAGCGGTAGTACCGCTCCTCCAAGCGGTAGTACCGCTTGTGCACGACCTGAGCACATAACGGTTGGATTCGGGAGGTCCTATAAAAGGGGGGTCTTCTTTCCCAATGAACCTAATCCTTTGAGCTCGTGTTCTTTCCCCGTTGTTGACCTTCTTCGAGCTTGCTAACTCTCAATCCCTCCATGGATTCTTG
Organism: Triticum dicoccoides; assembly: GCF_002162155.2. Classification (NCBI taxonomy): domain Eukaryota; kingdom Viridiplantae; phylum Streptophyta; class Magnoliopsida; order Poales; family Poaceae; genus Triticum; species Triticum dicoccoides. The sequence goes on along the minus strand of NC_041383.1, from coordinate 466,699,789 downwards.
TTAGTTTTTGAGGAAAAAGAGAGAGGAGATCTAGATCCATGTTTCCACCAATCACTTTCTCCTCTAAGTGAGGGGAACCCCTTGGATCTAGGTCTTGGAGTTCTTCGTGTTCTTCTTTCGTTCTTCCTCTCATTTTTCTCCCTAGCATTAGTTGCTTTGGTGGGATTTGGGAGAGAAGGACTTGGGCACTCCGTGTGCCCTTGCCATTGCATTTGGTGCATCGGTTTGAGTTCTCCACGGTGATACGTGGAAGTGAAGTTTGAGAAGCTTATTACTCTTGGGTGTTTGGGCACCCTAGAGCTTGTTCCTCTTGGGTGCCTTGGTGCCCTAGACGGTTGGTGGTGTTCGAAGCTCAATCATTGTGGTGTAAAGCTCCGGGCAAGCGTCGGGGTCTCCAATTAGGTTGTGGAGATCGCCCCGAGCAATTTGACGGGTACCGGTGACCGCCCCCAAGGGTTGCCAAAGTGTACGGGTTCGGTGACCGCCCCCAAGGGTCGCCATTTGTACGGGTTCGGTGACCGCCCTCAAGGGTCCCTTAGTGGAATCACGGCATCTTGCATTGTGCGAGGGCGTGAGGAGATTACGGTGGCCCTAGTGGCTTCTTGGGGAGTTGTGCCTCCACACCGCTCCAAACGGAGATTAGCATCCGCAAGAGTGTGATCTTCGGGATACATCGTCGTCTCCGCGTGCCTCGGTTATCGCTTACCCGAACCCCTTTACTTATGCACTTTACTTTGTGATAGTCATATTGTTCTTTGTCATATATCTTGCTATCACATAGTTGCTTATCTTGCTTAGCATAAGTTGTTGGTGCACATAGGTGAGCCTAGTTGTTGTAGGTTTTGTGCTTGACAAATTAACCGCTAGGTTTATTCTGCATTTGTTCAAGCCTAAACCGTAATTATTTTAAAGCGCCTATTCACCCCCCTCTAGGCGACATCCTCGATCTTTCAATTGGTATCAGAGCCTCGTCTCTCTTTGTTGGGCTTAACCGCCTAGAGAGTAAAGATGTCGACTAGGTGATTAGGATTCTCTGACACTCTTAGTTTCGATGGCACAAATTTTGATTTTTGGGTAATTCGCATGCTTAATCTCTTTAGGGTCATGGACCCAAATTTAGAGCGAATTGTAGATATGGGTTTTTCTCCTCCAAAGGATCCCCAAAGATTATCTTTAGAGGATGAGAAAAACTCTTATCTCAATGCTCAAGCCTCTAATGTGCTTTTCGATGCTTTGAGCAATGTAGTTATATTTTAACTCATGCCGTTCCGGGATGCTCATGAGTTATGGACAAAGCTTCAAGATAAATATGGTGTGTCCAAGATTTGTGGGGATGGTTGTTCTCCCTCCACCTCCGGTCATATAGTCTTCTCAACTTCTTCTACTTCACCTACATGTGGTTTGCCACAAGGTAATGATATGGTGAGTAGTGTTGTTCATTGCAATGATGATAGTATGCTTATTGTGGATGATCCTTCATCGCTATATTATTGCAATGCTCCCTCTTTGGGCTTTAACACTTCGAGCACTCCAAATGTTTCACGTGCTTGTGTTGATAGTCCTTGCATATCATGTAGAAATTGCTTGACTAAATATCATGATGATATGCTTGCTATGTCTTATTGCCATGATAAAAATGCATCTATTTCCTTGAATTGTTGTGCTAAGAATGTAGAGGAAACCGAACACTCCATGGAACAAGATGTGGTGTTTAATGGTGACTCAAGGGATCCTACATCATTATCTATTGCGTTTTGCCTTATGGCTAAGGCGTCAAAGGTATCTCCTACTTTGTACCCCATTATGTCTCTTGATGATGATGTTGATGCTAATGATGATGAGGATACTGATGAAGAGAATGATAATGTTGCCTCCTTAAAAATTAAGGGGGAAATAGTTTTTAAAGCTCTTCATAAAAATAAAATTGCTCGTTCCAACTTCATGGAAATTATGTCCATTGCTATTGAGAGAAAGAAATATATTGATGAGTTGGAATCTTGTCTTGAGGAGCATGAGGTCACCATTGATAAAATGGAAGGTCATGGGCGTGATTACGCTAATGAGATTGCGGACCTCTCTCAAGTTCTTGAACTTGAACAAACCACCAAGGAATCTCTTGAGGAGACTTTTGCTCTAGAATTATCTAAAGTGAAGGAATCTACTGATAGAGCTCTTGAGGTGGCCAATGTTTTTGAAACTAAAAATGCTAAGCTTGAAGTTGCTCATCCTAGACTCCTTGAGGATTTTGAGCACCTCGAAAATGGCTCAAGGGTCATCAAGGATGAGCTCATCAAACTCATCGAGTCTCATGCTCAACTTGAAGCCGCTTATTTAAAAGAGCTAGCCAAGTTGCCTTCTCCTCTTGTTGTTAATGATGATGCTTGTGCTACTAATTCTATTACTTGTGAAGCATCCATTTTGAAGGAGAATGTTGAGCTACGGGCTCAACTTGAGGTGCTATCTTGCAATTATGGGAAATTGGAAGAAAGTCATGAAAAGCTCTCAAGCTCTCATGATGATCTTCTAGTATCCCATAGTGTGCTAAAGATAGCTCATGCGGCCATGATTGCTAAGGTAACATCTAGTGAGTCTCATGTGGATACTAGCACTACTTCTAGTCAAAATAGTATATTGCCATGTGCTAGTCCTTGTAATTCAGCTACTCACAATGTTGGTACATCTTGTGATGAATTGCTTTCCTTGCCTTGTTGCTCTAACGATGAAGCTTATACTTCCTCTAGTACTTGTGTTGAGACTAACCATGTAGAGGAAATCAAAGATCTCAAGGCCCAAGTCACTTCTTTGAAGAAAGACTTGGAAAAGCGTCATGAAGGGGAGGCCACACTCAACAATATCTTGAGTATGCAAAAATCCCCCAATGACAAAGGTGGACTTGGATTCAACTCCAACAAGAAGAAGAAGTCCAAGTTGAACAAGAAGGAGGGCCAAGAACAAGTCAAGAATTTGGCCAAGATTGTTTGCTTCAAGTGCAAAGTCGAAGGGCATCATGTTAGATCTTGCCCATTGAAGAAGAAGGCCATTAGTGTCAAGCAACAAGGGAAGAGGGCACAAGTTCAATCTCATGCTCAACATCAAGTTGAAGAAAGGCCTCTTCCCAAGAAGACTCAAGTTAATGCTTCTCAAATTGAGAAATCAAGTGAGAAGAAAGTGAAGAGTAGACGTTGCTACTTATGTCGTGAGAAAGGTCACGTCGCTTCTTCATGCACTAGTGGTAACTTATCCAACCCAATTATTATTGATGATATCTATTCTCTTGGTAAGGATAAGGTTGGCAATGTGTTTGCCAAGTTTGTTGGTACTCAAAGTGGTGTTAAGCAAAGAACCATTTGGGTAGTCAAACCTATTGTGACTAACCTCTTAGGACCCAACTTGGTTGGGGACCAACAAGCTCAAACTTGATCAATAGGTGTTGTTGGATGGCATCGGAGACTTGGCTAGAATTAAGGGGACTTCATCATTCTCTTTGTCTCAAGCTAAGTCAATTGGATTATCAAGTTTCTATCTTATATCCAATGTGCCTCCTTGCGGTAACTTTTACTTAAATTGTTTACCTTGAAAGTTACTTGCCCCCTTGCATGTTTTGGTTTTATTCCTTGCATGTGTTTGTATATGATGTGTCTCCAAATTGCCTTTGTGTATGTTGGTTTGCACACCATGTACTTGTGTGTCGTTCGTTGAGCCTTAGTGCATCTTGTTTATTTCTTAGTTGGCTCTTGTGAGAGATTAATGGAATATCCATTATGGGGGAGTGGTGTGCTTTGTGCACCTCACAATCCTATAAATGTGTGCACATGAGTAATACCATCTAGTATTGATATTTCAAGATTATCTAGTCGCTAGGTGGTATATCTCTCATGAGAAATTCAAATTCTAAAAATTCCATTGATTATCTCGTGTTGGATCCTCTTATTGCCTCTTGTTAAGTTTTCTTCATTGATATCACATTATGGGGGAGTAATATGCTAAGTATATTACTAGCCTAGAAAATGTGTACATTTGAGATGTTGTCACCTAGTGCTGATATTGTAGATTATCTTGTTCCTAGGTGGCATGTTAGCTCTACAAGTTGCAATTTGCTTGTGTGTGGCGTGAAGATGATGTTGGATATCCTTGCTATCTACCACCGGGAATTCTTTCCATCTACTTCTTGTCTTTTGACAATTGGTAGTCATTTATGTGTGGTAGAATTTATTGATCATCTTTACATTGGCTTTTGTTTTACTTGCCTTTTCTCTTGCCAAGGTTTGTGTCAACTCCCGTTGTCTTCCATACCACTTATGGATCTTGTTTATTTCTTGTTCTTGTCTAGTGTTTTCTAGATATAGTGAAAGCGGTGATCCCACCTTGTGCATTTTGTATTCAAATACAAATCCTATATAATGCACAACTCGTGGGGGAGCTATTCTATTTTCTTCAGAACACTCTTCTTGTGATCATTATCAAGTGTGTTTTGGTGGAAGGCAAGCCATTTCTTTTTGGTACTTTATGCCATCATGAAACTTTGTTGAGAGCTTGGTTTGTTTGGAACCATCCTCTCTTTGGGAGTTTGACATATTTAGTTTAGTGTGTATCAATGGATATCTCATTCCTTGATGTATCTTTAATGATATCTTCCAAGTGATGATTTCTCCATTTTGTATCCTTTTCACTTGGCATTTCTTTGTCTTTTAGTTTCGGGTTCTGAAAGTCTTGAGCATGCATGTTTACTTAATGTATTTAATTTGGCATGCTTTCTTTCTTTGACTCAATATATAGGGGAAACTCCACCTAGTCTCAATTTGGATGAGATGTGCATGAAATTCATTTTCATATCTATATGCACACATTTATGTGGAGTTTGTCCTATGTATTGGTGTTTCTAACTATTTGGTCCCGATGAGTTTGGGTACCGTTTAGTTTGAGTTGTTCTTCTAGGAACATTTGGAGATGCATTGGATGCTCGGCTCACTCACAAGGAAGGTGTTGTCACCATGTGCATATTGGAGTCAAGCTAGGATGATCAATGAACTACTATCTACCTTCAATTGGTATCTACTACATCCTTCCAGTGATATCTCGGTAACAAGTATCTATTCATGCTTTCCCCTCTTGCATTCAAACCGTGTGTAGGTTGTATCTTGACATGATATTCATTTCATATCTTGTGATACTTGTTTCCTTTCTCAAAGCATCCCAACGATGATCTTTATTGCTAGTTGTGATGCCCTTGATGGATGTGTGTTTGGACTTCATTTATATACAATAAGACCATATCTAGCCAAGTGTTATGCTTTCAAGCAAATATCTTATTGGTATATTTATGACTTCCTTGTGGATATCTTATTCCTTCGTGTTGTAACTATTTCGGGTGTACATCCTTCTTTGTAGATATATATATCATCATGATTTCGTCTACATAGAACCTTATACACTTGAGAGAAATTACATCTCTAGTTGATATCCTTTCTTTCACGTCCACCTTGTCTTTCTTATGTTATTTCTTTGGTGTCTTCGTGAAAGCTTTTGCCTTGAGTGTGTGTCCTCTATCGTTGCATCTTGATGCACTCTTGTGTGGTGAAGATTATTTTCCTCATGCTTACCTTTACGAGGCTTTTGCCATCTTAATTGGCATCCCTCGTCTTGATGAGGCTTTCATCTTCTATCTTCACCACGGGTTGTCACAAGCATAAGTTCTTTATATGCTTATTAGTAAGCTTGTGAACCCATTTGCTAGTTGTGTGTGGGAATGATAGGCCTTGCACCGTGTGCCTCATTCTTTCAAGACTATGTTGATGCTTAATGCTCATCCTAATTTTAGTCTTCTCAAGTGCTTCGCCATGACTCACACACATCATTTTGGTTGAGCCTATTCTTAAGTTGCCTCTTTTACATGTTGCTGAACCATGTGCTTGTTGCAAGCGCTAGGCTTTGTTTCCTATATGCTCACTTGCACTGGATGTGAGTTTCTATTGATTTTGGGGGAGCTATGATCCTATTTTGTGCACTTTGTATTCAAATACAAAAATTCTTATGTGTGCACAAATCATGGGGAGCTTCTCTAGTTTCTTTAGAACACTCCTTTGCGCTTATCATAATATCTTTATTCTTGTGGCATGTAGGATCATTGGTCTAGTTGGTTCAATTGATATCCGTTGGTTGCTTGCTTCAATTGGTATCTTCTGTTTGCTTGTGTCTCTCTTTGTTATGTCTTTGTGTCATATCTTTTTGTTGCAATATTTGGGCCTCAGTATAGTTTGTCTTCCTCCAAGAATTGGCAGTTGGATATGTGTATTGCATTCCACTCTCTTGTTGAGAAATACACAATTTATGTAGGAACACCTTTTATTTTGGACTTCTTAGCTTTTCACCCATTTTGGCAATCAATGCCAATGGGGGAGGAGTTTCAGAGAGTTTTGTGCAGAAGTTTCTGAGTTTTCTCCTTGCTTTGGTTTTCGTTCCTAAGCATTTGCATCTCATTCTCATGCATCATTGGTTGTTGCATTGCATGGTGATGCATAATTCCTTGTATAAACTCTCTTGAAAGTGATTGTCATCAATTACCAAAATGGGGGAGATTGAAAGAACATGCGGTGCCCCCATGTTTGGTTTTGGTAATTGATGACAATCTCTATGGACTAATGGTTGTCTTGAGTTATATTTGAAGGATTTGTCCATAGGCTTTTCTTGAAGTCCATGTGTTGGTTTCAAGGAGTTTATGAGTTGACCAAGGTGCTATTAAGGAATTATCCAAAGATTGGTCATGCGAGTGTTGAGCTTATTGCAAGCATGTCTTGAAGAAGAAGGTTGTGTGATCATTCATGTTTACCTTCAATACATCATCCAAATGAAGAGAGTTGCAAAGATTCAAGGTTGATCAAGACTAAGTCAATAGTGAATCAAGTTGATTAACTCACAAAGCGTAGAAGATGTACCGAGAGGGATCAAGTGATCCCATGGTATGGTAAGAATTGTCCATTGCACTTTGTGTACTAACCCATGGTCTATGTGAGAGTTGTATGTGGGGTTAGGTACGTATCCATGGGCTTGCATCAAGAGGAAGATATCATACAACCCATGGAAAGGATGACATCAAGTGGTGATCGTCATCAAGATTGCCGTGTGCAAGTTCAAGTGGAGCATCACGAAGAGATCAAGTGCTTGAATCTTGCCATCCATTGTGGTGTCAATTGACTTGTGAAGATGAGCCGAAGAGTGGCTCACCCATAGTGGACTATGGGGGAGCAATCATCTAGTCTTCATCGAGCTAACGCAATCAAGAAAGGTGGTCCAATTTGAGAGAGTGAAGATCGTCATCATCTAGCTCAAGTGGACCATGTGCAAGGCAAAGGTTTGCCCTTGATAGGTTTTCTATTTTATCGGTCTCATGGTAGTTGTGGGAGACCGGGTTATAGGATCGATTGCCGTACTATCAAGGGGGGCTCTCGATGAATTGTTTGATCGTATCGTTCGTAGAGAGCTCATACCATTGCATCCTTGCATCATGTTTCTTGGTTCTTGTTTGATTCTCTTTGTGAGTCTTAGAGCTTATGGTCATCTTGATGACAAGTTTGAGTTCATCGAAAACGGAGTTTGCATGCGTCTTCTATGATGTTTTCGGTGTTGGAGGTTTTACCGGTCTTCTTCGAGGAAGGGTTCTCACCATTTTCTTTTGGGCCTTTTCTCCTTTGTTTATTATTGGTATTTTTATCAAGATTGTGTTAGCCCTTGTCTCTAGCTTTCCAACAAACTTGATTTCGTCGAATTCGGAGTCCGTCTGCAGAAGTTGTGTCAGTTTTGGTGTTCTGAAAAGGTTGCAGCGGTACTACCGCGGACAGGAGCGGAAGTAATTTTTTACTACCGCTAGGAGCAGTACTACCGCGGCTACTTCCGTGGCTACTTCCGCTCGGGGCCAAAAACTTGTGTTTTCTCTTTCGTTGGGCTGTTTTGACCGTGCTAAGCGGTAGTACCGCTCCTCCAAGCGGTAGTACCGCTTGTGCACGACCTGAGCACATAACGGTTGGATTCGGGAGGTCCTATAAAAGGGGGGTCTTCTTTCCCAATGAACCTAATCCTTTGAGCTCGTGTTCTTTCCCCGTTGTTGACCTTCTTCGAGCTTGCTAACTCTCAATCCCTCCATGGATTCTTGTTAGTTTTTGAGGAAAAAGAGAGAGGAGATCTAGATCCATGTTTCCACCAATCACTTTCTCCTCTAAGTGAGGGGAACCCCTTGGATCTAGGTCTTGGAGTTCTTCGTGTTCTTCTTTCGTTCTTCCTCTCATTTTTCTCCCTAGCATTAGTTGCTTTGGTGGGATTTGGGAGAGAAGGACTTGGGCACTCCGTGTGCCCTTGCCATTGCATTTGGTGCATCGGTTTGAGTTCTCCACGGTGATACGTGGAAGTGAAGTTTGAGAAGCTTATTACTCTTGGGTGTTTGGGCACCCTAGAGCTTGTTCCTCTTGGGTGCCTTGGTGCCCTAGACGGTTGGTGGTGTTCGAAGCTCAATCATTGTGGTGTAAAGCTCCGGGCAAGCGTCGGGGTCTCCAATTAGGTTGTGGAGATCGCCCCGAGCAATTTGACGGGTACCGGTGACCGCCCCCAAGGGTTGCCAAAGTGTACGGGTTCGGTGACCGCCCCCAAGGGTCGCCATTTGTACGGGTTCGGTGACCGCCCTCAAGGGTCCCTTAGTGGAATCACGGCATCTTGCATTGTGCGAGGGCGTGAGGAGATTACGGTGGCCCTAGTGGCTTCTTGGGGAGTTGTGCCTCCACACCGCTCCAAACGGAGATTAGCATCCGCAAGAGTGTGATCTTCGGGATACATCGTCGTCTCCGCGTGCCTCGGTTATCGCTTACCCGAACCCCTTTACTTATGCACTTTACTTTGTGATAGTCATATTGTTCTTTGTCATATATCTTGCTATCACATAGTTGCTTATCTTGCTTAGCATAAGTTGTTGGTGCACATAGGTGAGCCTAGTTGTTGTAGGTTTTGTGCTTGACAAATTAACCGCTAGGTTTATTCCACATTTGTTCAAGCCTAAACCGTAATTATTTTAAAGCGCCTATTCACTCCCCCCCTCTAGGCGACATCTTCGATCTTTCACCAGATATATCTACAACCCCACTCTTCAAGAGATTAAACTGAGACGGCAAGAATTTGAAGAGGACCAATTTACCTTTGAAGGTCGAGCTTATAATATGGAGACTAACAATTTTATAAAAGACGTTCTTTCGTTCTCTCATGGTCAATATAACTGGCTGATGCAGCCTCATGAACATGGTTTATACCTTATATTTTAGATCAATAAGGTGACCATAATTGATACATGGTTTGTACCTTATATTTTAGATCAATATAAGGTGACCATAATTTCCTTCAAAATAAAAAATGTGACGCCTTTAGCGTTTATACTATATTACAAAAATAGAAATTCAATCCATTCGCACAAAATCAATCAATCAATCAATCACTGCGACCACTGGCTTCGTACGGGCGCACGTAGGGCGCCGTCCCAACCGTCCGATTTGATTTGGTCCGACGGACGAAGTTTCTCTCCAATTTTTTTCTGAAACAGCACAAGCGGCCCCTAGCCTGCGGCTGCGGGCCCCTCTCTCCTCTCGCTACGCCGGCGATCTTCAGAACTCCCCTCCCCCTCGCCCAGACTCCGACCAACTCTCCACTCCCTCCCCAGCCCCAAGCAGTCAGGCCTCCCGTCTCCACCCATCAATCAACGCCGCGCCATCCCGTCCGGCAACGCCTCTGCCGCCGCCGTCGCGCCACCCTGAAACCCCAAACCTCGGTGATACCACGGCCACGTTACCAGGGGCCACCACCACTGCCCTGCCCCGAAATACCTCGGGTGCCAGTGTCGCCACTAGGCATTGCGGCGGTGTCCTGAAACCCCTCCGTCTAGGCGTACAATTTCTACCGACCACGGGTCACGGTCGTGGTGGGATTGAACGCCCGGAAGGAGTACGCCGACAGGAGCAGGAAGACCGGCGAGATCTCCCACCGCAACTTGTCCTGTTTCTCGCAAGGCCTTCAGGCCTGTGTGAAGCCGGGAAGCCACACCACGGCTGATGGCGCCGATGCCGGACTCGGCGACGGGCCGCAGTGCCCACCTCCATCGCCCGGCTCAACAAATCTGGCCCCAAGCTTGAGGTATACGCCTTCTAGCTGCGGCACAACTATCCACTCTTCGCCGCATCCTGCCTGCATGCCTAATTTTTTCCACCTGACATTTGGTTGAATTGGGGATGAGCCCGGACGGCTGAATTCTATTCTACCGACTTACCGAGTGACTCATAGACAACGATCACTAGCCAAATTATACTATATCTGTGCTTGCACCTATTTTTTAGAAGATCACGTGGACAACCAACCAATAATTTATTTAAAAAAAATACTTGCTTCTATGCACACCTCCAATCTTAAAGAGTGTCAGCGACCTTTGATGAGAGTACAAATGATTGCCATGCAATACAACAATATATCCTGAAAAACACAGTATACCTTATCTCAGTTAATTTAGTTTCAGAAATGCTAATAGCGCCACTGGTATTTCATGATTTAGACAATCACTGAAGGGAAACTCTGCTCCATGACTGCAGCAACCTATGTTCATGTCATGGGTGAGCTGCCTGGTGTGGCGCACTGCCTCCATCATCTTTCAGTCCCCCCTCTTGTGAAGCTTGGTCCAGGTACCAATCGGCTACACGTACACAAATAAATAAATGATGCAAGTTAGGCATGCTAGCACTGAATATTGACATACCATAGGCTTTTATCGGTATTATACCAAATGTAATCATGACACATCTCGCTGCTTATATTCCACAGTAGTATTTATAGTAAGCTATGCTTGGATTAGTATGTTTGTGCAAGTACGTTCTTGCTTACATTTCGAGTGTGCATTCCCTGCAATAGCTTCAAGTAGTCTTGGCATTGGGGGTATGTTGACTTCAAGAAAACCTTCAAGATATTGAACTACTTCACCCATTATGGGTCGATCAAACTCATGATCTTGAATACACCAACACGCAACCTTCAAAGCTCTTTCCACTTGGTCCAAATGGACATCATCGTGCAGATTGCTGTCCATCAAACTTCCCGCATCCCCCTGCAGTAGTTTATTTACGACTTGCACAGGGAAATAGACATCATCGTCATCGGTTGTACACTGTGTACCTGAGTTCCTCTTTCCTGATACAATTTCCAACAGAACCATGCCATAGCTGTATACATCAACTTTTGCTGTAATAAGAGTTCCACTAAGCCATTCAGGTGCAAGATATCCTATAGTTCCTCTCATTGTAGTGAGAACTCGACTAAAGTCCCTTCCTAGAAACTTTGCCATCCCAAAGTCTGCGATCTTTGGAGCAAATGATGCATCGAGGAGTATGTTCTCTGGCTTAATATCACAATGTATAATACAATCCCTGCAACTATCATGCAAGTAGACCAGTCCTCTAGCAACTCCGAGAGCAATTTGATACCTGACGCTCCATTTTAAGCCTGTAGCATTACTGTGAAATAAATGGGCATCAAGAGAACGATTTTGCATGTGTTCATAGACAATCAGCCTCCTATCACCCTCGGTACAGAAACCAATTAGTTTAACTAAATTGATATGCTGAATGGTCCCAACTGATCTCACTTCAGCTCTGAATTGCTTCTCGCCTTGACGAGCACCATCAAGCCTTTTAACTGCTATTGCAGACGAGTCATTTAGAACCCCCTTGAATACAGAACCAAAACCACCTGTCCCTAGCTTCTCAGAGAAGTTTTTTGTTGCACGTTGCAAATCAGCATACCTGAACATGATAATGCCACCATCACCTTGAAGGTTTTTCATCCTGTGAGCACACATCCTCCTAGTCATCAGTAGAATGAAGAGTGACAACAAACCAAATAGAGCAACACTTGCACCAATGGCACTGCCAATTATTATCCGTCGCCTGTTCCTTCCCAACCTTTTCACCTCTTTGTTGGCAAGGCGGAGGTAAAGAGTAGCTTGGTTATTGTTACCAATATCACCACATCGTTGCTGTTTCACATTGGTTAATTCATCATCCCAAACAAAACATCCGTTGTAACCATAGGAATATGCAGTGCAATTGCAGTTGCGCAGACAAACTTGTGCACATCCATCTACATTTGTAGCATCTCCTATCTTGTGGCCATTGTCGGGCAAACCGACACATGGCAGGGAGTAGAACCTGTCCTGCATACTTGTGGTGTTGTTGATTCTGCAATCTAATGGAGTATTTCTCATGCAGCCGCCTGTTCGATCTTCTAGCTCCCAGTCATCAGGCGATCTTATGGAGAAGCCCTCCATACAGCTGCAGTAAGGAAGCTTGTCCTCTTCGCAGATTGTGAAAGGCCCACAGATGCCATACACATCACAATGGTCGTTGGGGCTGGTGTAGGCTGGTACCCAGTCCTGTGCACGCTCAACCCACAAGAGTATCTTGACCTGACCAGAGTTATTTAGCGCAAAACGCATGATGGTCGCGTCATCCAGCAAGGTATATGTGAAGTACACCTCTTGTTCATTGTTGACGAATGTAAAATCAATCAGCTGGCGACCTGACATCTCTGGTATAGAACCAAAGTAGTGCCCGTTCCATTCTCCGCTGGACCAGTATGGTCTGGACGAGTTCAGTACTGCAAGACTGAACCGGGCAGAACCGTTCTTCTCATGCAACTCATAAACATACATACCAGGAGCAGGATCTATCGAGTTCTTTCTGGAAACAAGACGGTGGTTCAGTCCGGTGACCTTGTCTCGACCAAGCTTTGCGCCGGCGAGATGAGTATCCGTTGGGTAATCAAAGCTTTGCCACAAGATATGGGAAGAGTTTGAGGTGCTTTGCAGGACGAGGTTACCGGTTTTCAGTAGCATGGCTCTGGTGCTGTTTGCTGTGGTGTTGGCTTGGGTAGACCAGATGATGGACTTGGTGCTCTGGTCTATGATGACCAGGTTTCCGTCGCCGGAGATTGCGAGCTCCGGCGAAGTGGTGCCAGCGACGGGCTTATCTCCGTTGGCCACCCACGCCGGAGTGAACTTTGGGACTGTGTTGAACCATACGCCCAGGTACCAGTTGGAGGCATGGTGCGAGGACTTACTGTTCGGTCTAAAGAAGCCCAGCGCGAACTTGCCGTTGCTGGAGACGAGCGTGTCCTTGCCGGCGAGTACCTGCCCAGCTGAGATGGTGTCCGTCGCGGCACGGCAGGTGGGATTGCGCAGGGGGAGGAGTAGGAGGAGGCCGTAGGCGACGACGATGATCGGGTTCGGCATGGTGGTGCAGAACTGGAATTTCTGCTCTATTTCTTGAGATGAGGAAATGCTGCCTCGGCGTGAGTGTAGGAGGCGTGATGCACAACTATATGGGACGAAGGGAGCAAGCTGAGCATGATAAGGAAGCCAGCCACACGACAGCAGCCGTTGGGGTACAGTAGAGTGCCGGCCGCCTAGTCGTCACGGCTTTAAAGGACCCGAGTACGACTGGCTTTAAAGGAACCGAATACGACTGAAATATATATGTCGGCGGTTGTCTGAAGGTACGATCATGCCTGGAGCTCACACATCGTGCCGCAGCCCTGGGGTGGAGAATGGGCCAAACCTGTGCTCAACGGCAGAGATTGCCTTCAGCCCTTCACCGGTGGGAGCTGGGACGTCACTACTGTATTGATTACTCCTAGGTACTACTCCCTCCGTTCACAAATGTATAACATATTTTTTTTTCTTAGAATTGAATTATATAGATATGTTTTAGTGTGTTTCTTCACTTATTTCAGTCCGTATGTAGTCCATGTTGAAATATCCAAAACATCTTATATATTTATGAATGGAGGCACTACTTATCAAGGAGTGTTCCAGTATCTTGAAACTAAAGCCTGGGTTGATTAGTTTGGCCAAACAATTCTTGCCTAGGTGACGTCGATCCACTGCAGTGAAATTAAGGGAATTATCAGTTGTCTGTTTATGTGGTGAAAATATTCTGAAGTGAACGCTCACATGTGCATTACTGGAAGTTTATTTGTACAAGAGTTCTCTAATCAGACGATTGACTTTGAGGTTTAACCGATGTCGATTTGTATTAAGGCCTTAAATTTATCAAGATTTATCTCACGCGCAAAAGTACATCAATAATAAGACAACCAAATTTGTATGTGGGAAAAATATCCTCAAGGGAAGAACCATGGGTGGCTGGGTGCATTATGGCGTGGCGAAGACCATCTCTAAGATGTTGGCAAATCACCTCGCCCCCGAACTTGGAAGATCTTGTCTCTGTGTTTTTTTCTTGAGAAACCGGCAGGAGCATTGCCCTTTCATATATAGAAGAAAAAATAAATAGACGGCTTATGTACAGGGGTGACAAGTTTTTGGAGGGATTTTGTCTCTGTTTGTTTGTTAGAGCGCTTTCATCAAGAAAGATGTGTTCAAGAGAATTTCCTTTCTACTGAAATCTAATCCGGGATATTCATCTCTCCGAAACGCCGACCCTTTACCTGAAGATTGGCATCACTAGGGCTTTGGGGATGGTCAGGTGGCACCTTCCCAATACCCAGGGACTTTTGGAACTTAAATTTTGGAGATGTGTCTCTAGACACTAACTTCTGAAAATGGATTAAAGTTTCCCTAAGCTCGTGTAGCATCCAACTACGGGAATACTATGCATTCTCTCCCAATGCCACATATTGTTGTTTATCGAACAAATATATACACTTGTACCACTCCCACACACGGTCTATCATACAAGTATATTAAATACTTTTTTAGCAAATAGAAACTTCATTTCTGACACATGGAAATTACAAGTAATTTCATGGGTTCCAGAATAGAAATATTCCCTTGAAAAATAACATATTTGTTAGGAACATGTCGAATGCGAACTTCCTCTGCCACTCATAGCTTGAAGCAGCCTTGGCATCGGGGGCACACTGATCTCAGCCAGCCCCTCAAGAATCCGAACCACTTCTCCCATTGTCGGTCGATCAAACTCGTCATCTTGGATGCACCAGCACGCGACCTTGCAAGCCGTTGCAGCCTCATCCAGATTGACATCGCCATGTAACATGTGATCCACCAAGCTCCAGACGTCGCTGCCTTCGAGAAGCTTCTGGGCAACGTTAACGGGGAAATAAACACCATGGTCACCGCCGCAAGAGCACGGTGCCCAAGAATTTCTCCTCCCAGATATGATCTCCAGCAGCACCATCCCATAGCTGTAAACATCGATTTTTGTTGTGACCGCAACGCCGCTGATCCATTCAGGCGCGAGATACCCCGCAGTCCCTCTCACCGTGGTCAGCACCCGGCTGAAATCCCTTCCCAGAAGCTTGGCCATCCCGAAGTCGGCGATCCTCGGAGCGAACGAAGCGTCAAGGAGGATGTTTTCTGGTTTGATGTCACAGTGTATGATGCAGTCTTGGCAGCTGTCGTGCAGGTAGGCCAATCCTCTAGCAACTCCGAGGGCGATTTGGTACCTTGCGTGCCATGGCATTGTGGCATTGCTCTGGAATAAATGGAGATCGAGAGAACGGTTTGGCATGTGCTCATAGACAAGCAACCTCCTACTACCCTCGCAGCAAAAGCCAATTAACCTGACTAAATTGATATGGTGAATGATCCCGATGGAGCTCACCTCGGCCCTGAATTGCTTCTCTCCCTGGTTAGCATGGTCAAGCCTTTTCACCGCTATGGTTGCAGAGTCACCCAGAGACCCCTTGAACACACTACCAAAGCTGCCTCCTCCGAGCTTCTCAGAGAAACTTTTAGTTGCGCGTTGCAAATCAGCATACCGGAACGCGATGATACCATTGACACCTTTAGCAATTTTCAGTGTGCCACCAGATAACTTTGTTCTGTTCCTCCAAATAATGATTAGTAGCACCAGTGCTGCTAACAAGCCTAACGAAGCAACAGTTGCACTGATGATGAGTATAACATTGGTTTTTCCTCTTCTGCTAGCCTGCTGACTGGGAAATTCTTTGGCGGCAAGGCGAAGGTAGAGAGTTTCTCCATTTGTGCTTGAACTGTCACTGCACTGATGCTGTCTCCAGTCAAGTAATTCGCCGTGCCAAACAGAGCATTCGCCCTTCACAAAGGAGTATGCAGTGCAAGAACAGTTGCCCAGGCAGATCTGTGCACACTCACCAGAACTAGCAGCAGCTGGCTTGCTATGATCATCATTTTGGGGCAATCTAACACATGGCATGGGGTAGAACCTGTCCGTCGAACTTGTGCTTCCGTTGCTGCAGTCTAATGGAGTGTTTCTCAAGCATCCACTGGTTCGATCATCTAGTTCCCAGTCCTTCGGCGATCTAACGGTGAAGCCCTTCATACAGTTACAAGATGGCAGCGCATTGTCATCGCAAATGGTGGAAGGTCCACAGACTGCATAGACATCACACTGAGCTTTGGGCTGGGCAAACATGGGCACCCAATTCTGTGAGCTTTCTAGCCACATATTGGTCTTTGCCTGACCTGAGACATCCACATAATTACGGATAACCTTGGTTTCATCATGCAAGGTATACATGAAGTACTTCTCTTGATCGTTGTCGACGAATGTAAAATTCATAAAATAGCCGTTTGACATCTCTGGCATCAAGGCAAAGTATTGGCCGTTCCAGACACCGCTGTACCAATACGGTGTGGAAGAGTTGAGCGGTGTCAGGAGGAACTGGTTGAGGCCGCTGGGGTCTAACTCCTCATGGTATGCTCCAGTGGCCGGGTTGATCAAGTTCTTCCAAGAAACAAGGCGGCGATTGAGGCCGGTGATCTTGTCATACCCAAGCTTCGCCCCAGGCAAAAATGTGTCCGTGGGGTAGTCAAAGCTCTGCCAGAAAACATCTGATGGGTTTGAAGAGCTGTTCTGCAGGACGAGATTCCCAGTGTTCAGGAGAACAGCAATGGTGTCGGTGGTTGTGACTCTTGCTTGAGAAGACCAGATTATGGAGCTGCTGGACCGGTTCAGGATGACAAGGTTGCCATCCCCGGAGATCGTGAGCTCCAGCGAGGTGATGTTCTTGATCGGGTCGTCCCTATTTGCAACCCACGCTGGAGTAAGCTTTGGGACTGTGTTGAACCATATGCCCATGTACCAGTTGGAGTCGCTGCCGGTCTCGAAGAAGCCAAGAGCGTACCTGCCATTCCCGGAGACGAGCTTGTCGCCACCGACGAGTGGTTGGGCGGCGGAGATGGTGTCCGTCGTGGCAGAATTTGCAGGGGCGGCGGCGTGTAAGGTGAAGACAGTGAACACAAAGAGGAGGAGAGGCATGGTGAACCAAGGGAGAGGGAGAGGGGTAGCTTGCAGTTGCAGAGACCGCAACTGTTGTGTAGTAGGGTGGGTGCTCTGCTCGGCCGCCATGGCAAGAAATAATTAAGCGTGGTGAACTAGTAGTCAAGCACAACCGCCAAACCAATGGGGTGAAAAACGTCCCTGTGAAGATGTGAGATTCAGGCTTAATTTAGTGAGGAACTGCACAACTATTGGATTGGCAGTTTCGTCGAAAAGTTTGACACTCCGCCTGCCTCACGTCCAGTCTTTCTTCACCAGATCTAAGGCGTGGGATGGATACATGTCGCAGCTATTTTCCTTGACAGCGGAGCAAAAAATGTCGGTATGCTGTGATTGGAGATCTTCTTCAGGTCTAGTTTAGCGATGAAGTGCACAACATCCACATCACGGCAACGATGTGGTCTGGGTGTTATACTCTTGACCAACCTGAAACAGTCTGTTAATTTAGCCATGTTTGTAGAATGCCAGAATGCATGTGAGGTGAGGTATGTCTACAACCAAAAAAATATCCATTCTTGTCTTTGTCAGACAAACAACAATACTTGCCGGCCTGCTGATTGCTACAAGAGGCGTAAATTAAGCAATTTTGGCTGTATACTTTTGGTGCAGATACATTTGTCAGCAGTCCAAGTGTCCAACTGCTCTTGCCTTAGGTTTGACTGGCTTGCTGGTGAGCAAAGGTTACCAACTATTCCTCGAAGTCATCATTTATTTTGACGCTTGATATAGCCTGCAGGATGCGCACCTCATACACAATTCTTGGATGGCTGTCCACATCTCTTAGAACAGTTTTATATAGCCAGTTTAAAAGTAGTAAGTGAAAAAAAAATGTTCACGTGTTGTAACGATAAAAATATCCACGGACATAAAACATGTTAATGTGATTTTAAAAAGTGTTAATGTATTTTTCTTCGAAATGTTCAAGTATGTGAAAATGAAGTGTTCATTTGTTGCAACAAAAAAATGTTCAAGCATATGAAAATAAATGTTCATGTAATTTAGAAAATGCTTTTGTACTTGAAAATATATTTTTTATTACTTCTCAAAGAGATGCTCATGTTTTTTTTAAATGTTCGCATATACAAAAACAACATGTCATGAATAATTTTTTTATATTATTATATGTAAAAATTGTTCATGTATCTTTAGAAAGGTGTTCAGATTTTTTAAATTGTTCATGTTCCTTTTTTTTCACGAATACGCAAAAGGCTTGCGTATCATTGCATTGATAGGTAGAGTGGAGTTTTAGTACAAGGTTGTTACAATGGGTAATGGCGTGCCGAGCATGTACGCATGGAAGGCATGCATCGGCAGCCACGACACACAGGGAAGTGTGGGTGCGCCGGCCACATAGGCCCTAGTCTACGTCTCTAGCAGGATAAGCGCCAATCCTGTGGTGCTCGTGCGTGTTCAAAGTCTTTCCTCCTCCCGGATGGCATTAAATGAGCCTTTGTGCCAAATCCCGAGGAAAGCGCAAAGCGTTGTTTGATGAGGTAAAGGCTACTCAACCCAATAATGCTTAGCTGGTCTTTTTTGCTCGTTAAATGATATTCATGTGGTAGAGTAACGAAAGGAAAAGAAGAGAAATAATAAGAAAACGGTAAATAAATAGAGAAATAAAAAAGAAATAAAATGAAATGAAAAGAATTTTGACTGTATTTTTTGGTACATATTCATTTGTCAGTCCAAGCGTCGAACTGCTCCCATTTCCCAGGAGTGCATGAGAGCTTCAAGCTCAATGGTGTTGACAAATTTGCGGGTCAAAAGCTGACCAAATGGAATGATGAGCTCATAATGCAGTTTTACTCTACAACTCATTTGTATCCAGATGGTAAAATAGTGTGGATGACTGAAGAAACAAGATATCAGTCTACTGTGGATGAGTGGGCAAAGCTCATCAAAGCACCCAAGGAGCATGAGAAAGACATCGATGTCTATGTTGAGAAAAAGAAAGACCACAACTCCATGGCAAACATGTACAAGGAAATACCTGACAAAGCTTTGGAGACTCACAAACTAGGGTTAGTGTACTACTTGATGTCTGGTCTGGCCACTATGAACACAATATTGAGGCACACCTTGTTGCCCAAATCAGGAGATCACAGGATGATCAGAGGCCATTCCATCAATCTGCTTCAGATGTTTGATTTGCCACAGAAGTTCAAAGTCATGAGTCTGATTGTAGAGACAATCAAGAGGACAGCTGCTGACCAGAAAAGGTCATGTGGGTATGCTCCACACATACAAATGCTGATCAACTCCAAAATGCCCAAAGGAGTGTACTTGTTGGACAAAGAGCATTGTCCTTTGAAGCCGGACTTTGAGGACAACACTGTTGTCATGACAACTGAGGATCCAACATCCCTAGAAGCTCAAGAGAAAAGATGGAAAGCCAAAGCAGAAAAGGCAGCAAAGATGCCTAGTGCTGAAGAAGCTTCAGAAGTATTCCTCAAGTCAAAGCAAGACCAGCTTGGATATCTGATTCAAGCAACCTTGAGAATTGAGAAAGGACTGGCCATCCTGACTCAGAACCAGGAGAGCTTGGAGAGGATCATTGAAACCAAATTCTATGATCTTGACTTGAAGGTGACTGAAATTTAGACAGCAGTTGAAGAGCTCCAGGAAGAAGCAGAAGAGAGGAAGGGAAAAGCAACTACACATGTGTTTCACAGAGTGCCTAGAGAACACAGGTCTGCAGCAGTGCCAGTGCCAGATACAAGAGCAACAGCTTCAGCACATGCAGCCACAGCTCCAGTTGCCCTCCCAGTGGCAACTCCATCAGCACCAACATCTTCCACTCATGCTTTTGTCCTTAGAGTCATCTCAACACCTCCTCCTGAAGATCAAACATAGAGAGTCGCATAGAACTATGCATTTTCAAGCTTTTTGGTAACTTGTTGCCAAAGGGGGAGAAAGTGTATAGATCATAGGCTTCGGAGAGAGAGATTTGCTTCTTTTGCTACTCATTTGCTTTGCTTGCTTGATTGAGATACTTTATGTTCTTGTGTGTGAGATACTTTGTATGATCATGTGCTTGATCATATTATGCTAAATGCTTGTGCTTGGATGATGACATTATCTATCTCTTATATATGATCATGCACTTTGCCTTGGTGATGAGTGTTTGTTTCTACTCTTTATCATTTTGAGCTCTCCACCAAGATGTATGTGACATGGAAGAGTAACCCATGGTCCTATTTTTTGTGCATTTGCATTCAAAAGCAAATTTTAAATAATGCACAAATTTAGGGGGAGCTCTTGCTTATCACATACTTCTCAAAGCGACGTTGTATTTCATTCTTATTATCATTTGTCGAAGCTTTGATCTGTATGTTGCCATCAATTACCAAAAAGGGGGAGATTGAAAGTGCAACTAATCCCTGGGTGGTTTTGGTAATTCTTAACAACATATAGTTCATTGAGCTAATGCTCTTTCAAGATGATCATTTCAGAAAGTTCAATGATTTGCATGGAATGGACTAGAGATGTGGGCCCCTCAAAATGCTATGTCACGCCTAATATGCGATACTATCCTAAAGAGACTCGAAGGTCCCACCAAGGATAGAACCGCATATTGAAACACTTCTGCAAGGTGGATATCATTACATCAACATTACATACTAGATGGGGATACATACAAAAGGCATACCATGCCACACGAATACAACAATACATCATACACAATATCAACATCCGACTACGGATGAAACACAAACAGAAGCTCAAACGACATCCACCCTGCTAGCCCAGGCTGCCGACCTGGAACCTATTCCCTGATCAAAGAAGAAGAAGAAGAACTCCAAACAAGCAAACATCGCTCCCGCGTCATGATCATCGCATAACCTATACCTGCAACTGTTGTTGTAGCAATCTGTGAGCCACGAGGACTCAGCAATCCCATTACCATAGGTATCAAGAGTAGCAAAGCTTAATGGGAAAGGAAGGGGTAAAGTGGTGAGGTTGCAGCAGCGACTAAGCATATATGGTGGCTAACCAGCGCAAATAAGAGCGAGAAGAGAGCAAACGGAATGGTCGTGAAGCTAACAATGATCAAGAAGTGATCCTGAACTCCTACTTACGTCAAACATAACCCAAAAACCGTGTTCACTTCCCGGACTCTGCCGAAAAGAGACCATCACGGCTACACACGCGGTTGATGCGTTTTAATTCATATCTGGTGTCAAGTTATCTACAACCGAACATTAACAAATTCCCATCTGCCGCATAACCGCAGGCATGGCTTTCGAAAGTTTATACCCTGCAGGGGTGTCCCAACTTAGCCCATGATAAGCTCTCGCGATCAACGAAGGATATACCTTCTCCCAGGAAGACCCGATCAGACTTGGAATTCCGGTTTACAAGACATTTCGACAATGATAAAACAAGACCAACAAAGCCGCCCGGATGTGCCGACAAATCCCGATAGGAGCCGCACATATCTCATTCTCAGGGCACACCGGATGAGAAAGACGACGGGTTGGCATAGACCCTGGTTGCCTAGGGGGCGCCGGACATCGCTCGGTTTGGACCAATACTTAGACAAGCATTGGCCCGAGGGGGCTAAAATAAAGATGACCCTCGGGCTCCGGAAATCCAAGGGAAAAAGGGCTAGGTGAGGCAAATGGTAAAACCAAGGTTGGGCCTTGCTGGAGGAGTTTTATTCAAAGCGAACTGTCAAGGGGGTCCCATAAATCACCCAACCGCGTAAGGAACACAAAATCCGGGAACATAACACCGGTATTGACGGAAACTAGGGCGGCAAGAGTGGAACAAAACACCAGGCATAAGGCCGAGTCTTCCACCCTTTACCAAGTATATAGATGCATTAACTAAATAAGAGATATTGTGATATCCCAACATAATCCTGTACACCACGGGGCAATCTTCAACTTCACCTGCAACTAACAACGCTATAAGATGGGCTGAGCAAAGCGATAACATAGCCAAGCAACGGTTTGCTAGGAAGGGTGAAAAGGTTAGATGCTGACATGGCAATTTGGGGAGGCTTGAAGAACAAGTGATAGGTAGCGCAGCATAGCGATAGAACAAAGCAACTAGCATAGCAATGATAGTAGTGAGATCCAAGGTGACGTTCATCTTTCCTGAAATCCCGCTAGGAAGAAGAACGAGTCCATGAAGAAGTCGAAACCACGAAGACGAACCAAGCGTAGACGAATGAATCCTCACGATCGCAACGAAACGGGAACTATCGAGAAGAAGCACACAACATGGTAAACACACCACACATGAACATGACATGATGCACAACAAGCATGATGCATGACAAGGCTACATGAAGCTACTCATGGCAAGAGATGATGCAAACAAGAGCAACACATCAAAGCAAGTTTAAATGAGGCCGGAAACAACATAGAACTAATCCGGTAAGTCCTCATATGCAAATTTCGAAATAGGTCCAGATCTGAATAAACCTTATGTTCAAGTTGTTAAACAGCAAGTTAAGATGCACCAAGATGATCTACACGAGATTCTAGTCAAGTTACATATAAAGTTTATTTAATTCGGAGCTACGACCTAGAAGATATGAGCAAAACAAGTTAAACATGACATTGATGCAAAATGCAATAAAAACATCAAGCAAACACTCCCAAAACAAGGATGCAACATGATAATATGAAACTACATGCAAAATCAAGTAAGTTTCATATAGAGCACACTCAAAACGGAGCAACGGTTCAACACACACACACATGAAACAAGTTTAACAACAATGTGTCCAAAACAGCAACTAGGCATCTAGCAAGCATCAAAACAACATGCTACAACACCTTAACATGAGAACAAAAGGCATGGACATGATGTACAGGTAAAGCATAACAAAACATGAACACTGAGCTATCTCCAGAAATCACTAGAACATACTCAAAAAGGCATAGCAAGATTGCAAATAATAACAGTTTCAGATTTAGCAGAAATAACATCAGGTTGCAATGTTTAGAGCTATCAAACAACATGTTACAGGAACTTATCATAGAAACTTAAGGCATGGCATGATACTAATAAATGCATAGAACAAAAGTCCTTTACTGACCATGAGCCAAAAAGGATCAGAAGGTATGATGGCACCCATGTAAACATGACAAGTTATATGACAGATTCGAACATGGCAGGAACAACGATAAGTAGGCATGTTGGTGAGCTTGTACCACTCACCACAGAGCATTACATGGCATAGCAAGGTAACCAACAGTAAGATGACATGTTTATGAAGCTATACATGGCAATAGCAAGTTCATAGGGTGCATGGATCACTAGAAAAGCTCATGGCAAAACTGAACTTAAAGTTAACAGGCTGACATCAACATTATTTAGCAAATTGAGAGCAAGATTACAACAAGCTAAAGCAGGCTATAAATGCAACCAGGGGCATGGATGGATAGAGCATGACATGTATAACAAAACATCCTTAGTGAACATCTCCAGATTATACATGGAATGACTTGTAGCAGCAGGTTTACATAGCATCACGAAATAACAGATTCAGCCTAGCAAAACAGCAACAGCAAGTACCATACTTTACGAGCTCAATGCACTCACTACAAGACTCACAAAAATACATGGATGGCACCACTGTAAAGATGGCATGATGTAGTTCAAAACAGATGTAGAGCTCATGCTCATAGGATGCACACATCAAATGCAATAAAAATGACAAATCACCAAGTTATAACAGTTTCAGCAGATTAACATCACATAGCACTCTTGCAACGATGATTCAGGCATCAAGATGATCTCAAACAAGCATGGTACAATGGAATGAAATGTAGAGCATCTCTCAATGAACATTTTGATATATTACACGCACGAAACGGAGCAGTATGCAGAGTTATGACAGGTCAAAGATGCTCACATGATGCAAAAATTACTGGGACTTGGAGAAAAACGAGGGGGGGTCAACCTCAGATCTAGGCTTGCACGGAAACCGAGGCGCGGCTGGAGATGCTCACCGGAGTGGACGGGGACGGCGGTGAGGTGCTCCGGCGATGTCGGGGAACGGCGCCGGCAGAGGAGATGGATGGGAGGGAGGGGCGGATGGGGCGGATCCGGTGGCGGGTGACCGGATCGAGCGCGGGGAGGCGCAGGCCGAGGCGGCGGCGAAGACGAGGCCGACGGCCGGAGGCGCTGGATCCGCGGCGGACATGGCGGAGGGGCTCGCCGGTGTAGTCGGCGAAGACGGCGTAGGCGGCATGGTCGAGGGGCGACAGCGGGGCGCGGGGCG
>NC_041383.1:466670332-466674659 GCF_002162155.2 Triticum dicoccoides | reverse complement strand
GATGCGCCACATGGCGAGGCAGGATTGGCCGGGGGCGATGGGCGGACGTGTCCGGTGGCGGCGGGGAGGATGAAGTTAGGGTTTCATTCGGGAATTTCGGAGGAGGAGGCATATTTATAGGTACACTACAAAAAAATATGTCAACTTGTGACCTTCTCTTAGTGACTGTGGATGAATTGGTCATAAATCTACGACCATTTAGAGTCCATTGGTCAAAAGCTGTTTTGAAGGGTCCAAACCCTAAACCGTAACGACCATTTTGGTCAGAAAGGTCGCAATTGCCTTATACGAGATGGTCGTAAATTTGTGAACATGATTTACAATGTTATTTCTTGTTGATTATGACCTATTTAGATAGTCGTAAATGTCTAGGATGATCTGATTTGACATGACTTGGCAGACACCTCAGCAATCTCGCCTACATGGCATGTTTAGGTGTCATCCCAGTTACATGTCACTATTAACCACTTAATTTTGTTTCCTATTGACAGGTGGAACCCGTGGGACCAACACCACCCACATGCTCCCATTGACATGTGGGGCCTGTCCCATCGAGTGGGACCCGCACCGCCCACATGTTTCCAATGACGTGTAGGACCCACCCTACCGATCTGGCGCGTGGGGCCTGCAGCACCTACGAGCCCACCAACCTGACATGTGGGACCAGGGGGCCTACGTGTTCGCAACAAATCATAAGCAGGCGGCAGAAATAAAAAAGAGGCAATGCGAGGATTCGAACCCGCGACCTCGTGGGGCGCTGAGTGGGCGCAAACCAACAGGCTAGCACTCAGCTTGTGATATATTCCCCACGCAACTAATTTATACAGTCATTCGTCTGTTGGGCCTAGACCGACTGGACCATCCTCACGATGCTCCGGTGCTTCTTTCTGCTCACGGCCATGGGCCGGCCCAGCACGCGACCATGAAAAGTTAATCAAGCTTTTGAAAAAGAAAAGTACAAAACAAACATGGGCAAAGGGGGATTCGATCCTATGCCACACCACACAAAGCAGTAGAATCATACCACCACGCCACCATCTCAGTTTTGATATTCTACTACAATCAATTCTTTTATAGATAAAGATTCCCGGGCTTGGGCCAAAATCGCGATAGGCCTCCCCTTCTCTCCTTCTTTTTTACATTAACACAACGGTCCGCCGAGTGGGCTCACGGCCCATAGCCTATTAGCAGGCGTTTTTATGTCTTGTATGCTTATTATTAGTTTTTCTGTTTAATTTCTTCTTCTTTCAAATAATTCAGGATTTCAAAAGAGTTTCAAACATAAAAAGTGAATTTGTTGGAAAAATGTACGTGAAAAAATAAAATGTATGCGGAGTAAAAGGAGTTCATGATATTAAAGAAATGTTCAAGTATTGAAATAATGCTTATGAATTTGGCCCAAAAAAATTGAATTCAAAAAATGTTCATGATTCTTTCATAAAAAGATCGCAAAAATGATAATAAATTTCAAAAAAACTCATTCATTCAAAAATATTCATCATTTCCAAGTTTGAAATTTTTTTAGTAACTACGTGACAAATGTGACGCAACGCTAAGGTTTTAAATTTTCATGATTTTTACAACTTCTCATGTATATGAAAATTTGAAAGACACTATACAGAAAATAATGTTTACGCAATGGTTTATCATGTATTCTAAAAATGTTAATCCAAGCATTAGAAAAATATGTTAAACATTTTTTGATTAAATGTTGACCAAGTTTTTTTAAATGTTAAACTTGCAGTAATGTTAAATATGTATAGAATATGGTGTTGTTCCACTTTGCAACAAATATTTTCTAGGTTCTTCAAAAAACAAATATTAAACTTGTATTGGAAAAATGTTCTTAATGCATATAAAAAATATAGAATGAAAACCAAATAAACAAAGAAAAAATGAAAACAAAAAGAAACTAGTGCAAAAATAATGGACACAAAGAATAATAAAATAATGTTGAAAATAAAGAAAGAAACAAAAATAACCAAAGTAAAAAAATAACCTGGGGAGTGCCCAACCCACTAGACATGCCTAGGCCGCCCAGAACGCATGGCAACGCCATGGTCACGCGGTGACCACGCGACGGCATGCGAGCGTATGCACTCTAGAGTTGGGGCCCTCGGCCACCGTCCAAACCTCGATGTCTCGCCATCAAACCATGTATTTCTGATTAAATAGATACTTATTTACCTAGAAATGATTTTTGGAAAAAATAAATAGCAAACTATGAGGTACCTGCAGTTCAAATTTGACCCGCTTCCAGCTGAATCAACGGGAATTTGTCTTTTTCACCAGAGGTGGATCAAAACTTCTGACACCCAACCATTTTGTTAATTGTGCATTATATATGGCCTAGTATTTTATAAAATTGATTTGGTCCATTTTTGCAACAATTATTTGGTAGTTCCTTCACAAAAAAAACTCCTTTTGGGCACTCGGAAAATGAAAAATGAAATTTCCGTGCAAAGAAAATGAAAACTTCCTTAGGCAACATTGTTTGGAATTCCAAGATGCACCCCTGTGCACAATATGAGATCATTTGAACAAACTATGCCATGAATGTGGCCATAAGATTGATCATTTGGCTTGAAAGCCATGAATCTTCACGCATGATAGCTCATTTCTGAGAACACTTTGTTTTAAATAATTACTGTATTGCAAGTTTATTATTTTTCCTGGAAACTTGGTCACATATAATGACACAATGCGAAGGTTTTCCTATTTTCTGATTTTTTTTGAATTTTTTATGCCCGTTTCAAAATGCGGTCAAAACGGCGGGCTTGACCGTTCCTAGCTAGTTGTTGAATCTTGGAAAACTTTTGGTGTTTCTATGATAAAATAGATACTTATGTACCTATAAATAATTTTTGGAAAAAATAAATAGCAAACTATAAGGCAGCTGCAGTTCAAATTTGACCCGTTTCCAGCTGAATCGACGGGAATTTGTCTTTTTCACCAGAGGTGGATCAAAACTTTTGACACCAACCATTTTGTAAATTTTGCATTAAACATGGCCTAGTATTTTATAAAATTGATTTGGCCCATTTTTGCAACAATTATTTGGTAGTTCCTTCACAAAAAAACCCTCCTTTTGGGCACTCGGAAAATGGAAATGAATTTTTCGTGCAAAGAAAATGAAAACTTCCTTAGGAAATATTGTTTGGAATTCCAAGATGCACCCTTGTGCACAATATGAGATCATTTGAACAAACTATGCCATGAATGTGACCATAAGATTGATCATTTGGCTTGAAAGCCATGAATCTTCACGCATGATAGCTCATTTTTGAGAACACTTTTTTTAAATAATTACCGTATTACAAGTTTATTATTTTTTCTGGAAACTTGGTCACATATAATGACACAATGCGAAGGTTTTCCTATTTTTTGATTTTTTTTTGAATTTTTTATGCCCGTTTCAAAATGCGGTCAAAACGGCGGGCTTGACCGTTCCTAGCTAGTTGTTGAATCTTGGAAAACTTTTGGTGTTTCTATGATAAAATAGATACTTATGTACCTATAAATGATTTTTGGAAAAAATAAATAGCAAACTATGAGGCAGCTGCAGTTCAAATTTGACCTGTTTCCAGCTGAATCGACGGGAATTTATCGTGGATCAAAACTTTTGACACCCAACCATTTTGTTAATTATGTATTAAACATGGCCTAGTATTTTATAAAAATGATTTGGTCCAATTTTGCAACAATTATTTGGTAGGTCCTTCACAAAAAAACCTCATTTGGGGCACTCGAAAAATGGAAAATGATTTTTTGTGCAAAGAATATAAAAAATCCCTTTGTCGATACTGTTTACTATTCCAAGATGTAAACTTTTGCAGAGTATAAAGAACTCATTTTTAACAAATATAAAGAATATAAAGAATATCATTTGAACAAATATTTGGTAGGTCTTTTACAAAAAAGAACTCATTTTGAGCACTAAAAAATGGAAAATGATTTTTTTTGTGACCTATTTAAAAGGTCATAAAGTCTTCAAATTGTTTGTTGCGTTCTGATTGGTCTATAAGCATATCACGCGGATCACGCATCAACCACCGTCGGATGCTTCCGAATCCAACGGCCCAAACCCACCCGAGCCGAAACCCTAGGTTTGTCCTCATGGACATTTTCCACCCCCCCCGCCTCCATTCTTTCTTACTTTCTCTCCCTCCCCCCTCAGATCCTCTCCCCTCTCCCCCGTGCAGCGAACCCTAGCCCCTCTCTCCCTCGCACACCACCTCCTCCCTTCCAGATCGCAGCCGCCACCTCCTCCTTTCTAGATCGCCACCTCCACCTCCCCGCTGTCCATGGCCTCCCCCACGCCCTTCTC
>NC_041383.1:466622066-466670127 GCF_002162155.2 Triticum dicoccoides | reverse complement strand
GCCCTCTCTCTCTCCCTCCTGCGACTCCTCTGCTCCACTCGATTCCGGCGAGTTGAGGCAGCTCTCGTCGGCGCGCAGTACACCCCGGGCTCCCCTCATGCAGCTCTTCCCCCCTCCCGTCAGATCCGTCTCTCGCACCCTCTAGTGCAAGCCCGCAACCTCACTCGTGGCTACGGTTTCGGTCGCCACTTTAACTTCGTTGGGATCTACCACATGTGACGACGGCGAGGCCAGAGGTGGCTGGACCTGGAGCTCATCTCCTCCATGGCGTCGGCTTCCAGATCCGCCTGGTGGTCCATCTTCCAAGGTTATGTGCTTCTTCTCTAGTTCTGGTTTCTAGTTCATGTTCCCCTGCTTGCGATCTGACTCTCGTTGTTATTCATGTTGTTGTTGCAGCCATCTGGGGGGCTTCTTCCTGTTCCTGGGCCTCGCCGTCGCCGGCCAGACAAAGTGGCAGCCGGCCGGCGCAGCCGCGGCGCCGGAGTTCATGGCGATGGTGATGACATCCGCCAACGCGTCGTCGCTGGCGACCAACAATAGTTCGGTAAGAAAACAAAAACTCCTTCCTCACTCGACGACTAATCCGCCCGCATCTTCACTAGTTTTTCTTCTTCTCTAAGATCGCATCTTACTAGTTGGGTCAGAACAGACTACTAGCAATTCTAGTACTAATCGATCCGTATCTTTACTCGCTGGGTCGTCGCTGCACAATTATGCTTGCTATTTATTACTCATTCTTACTGTCTTACAGCATGCACAATTATATCTTCTACTACAGCTGTGCTACTAGTAGTTCATAGGCCATTAGCTCCTGCTTGCTTTTTTTGCTGCACAATGCTCAGCCTGACTGACAATAATTGACCAACCAAGACCTCCTTTTCTTCAATGGCTAGCAGAAGCTTTCACTTCTAAGAATGACAGTAGTAGGAAGAATCATTGTAGTCAAGTGACCATAATATCTATTTTATTGTGCTGAACTTTGTTGTTACCTGGATGTTGCAGTCCTTGACTGTTCTCATGATGTTGTACAGGAGGCCGTTGTGGTCACCACTGGAGGGGCTGGAGCTTGGTGGCAGTTTGGCGGATGACGGGGGCCTGGACGGTAGCTATTTCTGCAGCAGGATGATAGCTTAAATTTTGTAATTTTGCACATGAAGCTTCAGTATTTTAGCACATGAAGCTTCTGCTACTGTTATTCTTGTCATGAATCTTCCACCATTTTTAGTAGCTTAAATTTGACTTGGTGTAGTAATCTTGGTGCTTAGTGCTGCTTGTATCTCATGCTAATTGTTGCATGAGTAGTTTCAGTAGTTTTATAACAGCAGCAGTAGCACAAATTTAATTGAATTCAATTAAAATTTCCAGAATCTCTTCTTGATCTGTAATGAGTGTAGAGTAAGTAATTAAAGATAGGCTTGTTGTTAGTAGTAGAGTAAGTAATTAAGTCCTGTTGTTTACTGTAAGACTTGCTGTTTAGCAAGGCTTGAGTAATTTAGTGTACTGCATCTATAGTTTCAACTGAAATTTTTATCATGCTACTGTGACATCTACTGAAAATTTCAAACAAATGAAAGGAGTACTGTCGTTACAAATGGAGCCTACAAATTATGTACATCTATTGTACTCATTTTTCAGTTATCTGTAGTTACAAAGCATTAATTGTAAGACTGTTAACACATGCTGATGCTCATTTTACTCATGCACATGCTCATGATCTTCTTAGTTAAGACTGTAACCACTCCATTTGATTGCATGATCTCTATTTGAATGCATGCTCATAAGATTGCAACAGGAGTTCAATATCACAGTGAACATGCTCATGATCTCTATTTGAATGCATGTTCTTCTGTTGCTGCAAGTTCTATGATATGTGAGTTCCTTCTGTTGCTGCAAGTAGTGACACAATATGCCGTGTGCAGCGGGCTCCGCATCCAAGTCATGTCCGTCCTCCGCAGCAAGGAGCTGGGCCAAGGGAGCAAACAGCGCCACTGGTTCCTTCAAGGATGCGTGCTGCTGGTCGAGTCTTGTGGAGAAGCAAGGCGAATCGGGCATTGTCTCAATTGTTCCGCTGTGGTAAGAACAAAACACCACTCTCACTTGATGTTCATGTATTACTACAGCAAAACATTCTTACATGGTGATTGTTAGCGACACAACAATTATCTCGCATAATAGTGTCATTCTCTTCATAGTTAACAAATGCATCTTGTCCAACCGAGTAAACTGGACCCAACATGTACAATAAAGTGAACTAAATGCTGTCACATTCTGTACATGTTACTTTCTATTTGGTGTCTGGTAATGATATCTACGGAAATTCTACTTTGTAAAGAATAAATAATGTGTTATGGATCACAAGCTAATTTTTGTTGACATGAATTTGTTATGCTCCTTATTTTGACTTGGTTTCACCCACGTTGCTTTTCAAAACATGAGATTGATGAGTGTTTCTTGTAGGCAACATTGATTTAGGATTGATTTAAGATTTTGTGAGTATGCCAAGGTTCTGCGAATATGCATTGGAAACATCTAGTGTTCTGCTATAATTGGTCTCTAAAACATCTAATAATTAATTTGAAGTTGTTTGAATCTGTTGCTTTATCATACATTCGATCCATAAACCTGCATTTCTGTGAAATTTTGTTAAATATATATTTTCTAGATTGTCTATACACTAAACCTGGAGGTTTGAATATCTACTCCAGGAATGAAGATGGTACTCTAATGCCTTTGTGTTCACCCTTTTACAGGAGCTCCAGGCCTAGGAAATTTCAAGTTCAAAGTGGCGTGTAGCCCTAGCAGCAAAGATTTGTTCTGTTTGACTGTAATAAACTGTAAATATTATAGTATTGTAATAGTAGGCATATCTGGATTGTAATAGACTATGCACAGATTGTAATAGACTATGTACAGGAGCTCCATGCCTAAGAAATTCTACATTTTTTCTGTTCTGTTTAAAATATTGATTATTTGTGTGGTTTGAAGACGTGTGAAATGAAAACCTGATTAGTGGGCCCATTTGTGAAAATAATCTAAACAATGCTCACATTTTTGACATGTGGGACCAATATAGGAGATTATGACAAGTGGGACCCATCTGACTTGTGGAACCAGATTGAAAAATATATACTGAAAAACTAAAAAGGCCATGGCCCAAAATATAAAAAAGGCCAAATTGTTGGGCCAGGCCCATGTAGATAGAGAAAATTAATAGAGAAAATATACAGTAAAAAGGTCGAATTGTTGGGCTAGGCCCATGTAGAAAACCGAATTGGACCGGGCTGAATCTTGTGCCACATCAGCTTGACACGCTGGATGCCTACGTGGACTGGGGAGGCTGCTAGTGACCAAAACGCCACAGTAGGAATATTTTGGTTGTAAACGTCCACGACCTTCTCACAGAGAAGGTCGCTATAGTCAGTTTACGACCCTCAGCTTTTGACCTTCTGTTTTTGGTCACAAAAAGGTCGCAAATGAAAAACTATGACCTTTCAGTGACCAATAGTGGAGGTCACAAGATAGCATATTTCTTGTAGTGGTAGAGGGAGCTAGGAGACTCCAAATGGAGTGCGGTTTTCGCCCACACGATCGTGATCGAACGACCGAGAGCATGGAGGGGTGTTTGGCTGCAAGACAAAAGAGGCTTTTACGGTTACCCAGTTAGCCGTTGGGGCGTCAAACGACCTCCAAATGGAACGAAATTTGACGGGCGGTCTACCAGTGCTATACCAAGGCCACTCGGCAAACCTCAGTCCATTCCAAGAACGTTTAACACCCACTCACGAAAAGAGACAAGAGGGGGACGTCGGGTGACATAGGAGTGCCGGATTGCAAAACGGACAACGGGGAAATGCTCTGATGCATGAAACGAACACGTATGCAAAATGAGATGCACATGATGACATGATAAAATGCAACACGCAAACAAATGACATGGCAACGACGGCGAATAACTGTAAGACACCTGGCGCATCGGATCCGGGGTGTTACAGCTAAGGACACATATTGACAACAAGCTCAAGACTCTACCTCTTTTCATTTAAGTGATCCAAGATCACATTGAGTCCATAGGAAAGCCAATACTATTAAAAGGGGATGAGGTGTTGCTTAATGGCTTACTTGCTCAAAATGCTTAGTGATATGCTCCAAAACCCTCAACCACTTTCTCATTTCCACATATGTCCTAAACCTAAAAGTCAAATTTGGCCCCACCGATTTGATCTATCCGGCGCCACCGAGTTCCATTTGACATAGCCACTGCCACAAACCCTAGTCACTTTGGTTTCACCGAGGATCTCGGTCTCACCGAGATGGGATTGCAAACTCACTGTTTCCTTTTTGTAACATTTCGGTCCCACCGAGATGAGCGAATCGGACCCACCGAGTCTGTAATGCAAATTCATTGTTTCCCTTTCGTAACACTTCGGTCCCACCGAAGTGAGCGAATTGGTCCCACCGAGTTTGCCTGACCAACTCTCTATGTGCCTTTTGCTGAAATCGGTCCCACCGAGTTCATGTAATCGGTCACACTGAAATTACGTTATGCCCTAACCCTAGCATACCGGTCCCACCAAGATGACTGTGTCGGTCCCACCGAAAAGCCTAACGTTCATATTTTTACCTGAATCGGTATAACCAAGTTTTGCCATTCGGTTTGACCGAGTTTGGGAATCTGTGTGTAAAGGTTAGATTTTGTGTGGAGGCTATATATACCCCTCCTCCCACTCTTTATTCGTGAGGAGAGCCATCACAACGTGCCTACACTTCCATCATTCATTTTCTGAGAGAGAACCACCTACTCCTGTGTTGAGACCAAGATATTCCATTCCAACCACAAGAATCTTGATCTCTAGCCTTCCCAAGTTGCTTTTCATTCGAACCATCTTTCCACCATAGCCAAATCTATGAGAGAGAGTTGAGTATTGGGGAGAGTATCATTTGAAGCACAAGAGCAAGGAGTTCATCATCAACACACCATCTATTACCTTTTGGAGAGTGGTGTCTCCTAGATTGGTTAGGTGTCACTTGGGAGCCTCCGTCAAGATTGTGGAGTTGAGCCAAGGAGTTTGTAAGGGCAAGGAGATTGCCTACTTTGTGAAGATCTACCCTAGTGAGGCAAGTCCTTCGTGGGCGATGGACATGGTGGGATAGACAAGGTTGCTTCTTCGTGGACCCTTCGTGGGTGGAGCCCTCCGTGGACTCGACCCTTCGTGGGTTGAAGTCTCCATCAACGTGGATGTACGATAGCACCACCTATCGGAACCACGCCAAAAATCTCCGTGTCAACATTGCGTTTACTGTTGGGTAACGTAGTAATTTTAAAAAATTTCCTACGCACACGCAAGATCATGGTGATGGCATAGCAACAAGAGGGGAGAGTGTTCGTCCACGTACCCTCGTAGACCATAAGCGGAAGCGTTATGACAACGCGGTTGATGTAGTCGTACGTCTTCATGATCCGACCGATCCAAGCACCGAACATACGGCACCTCCGAGTTCAGCACACGTTCAGCTCGATGACGATCCCCGGGCTCCAATCCAGCAAAGCTTCGGGGATGAGTTCCGTCAGCACGACGGCGTGGTGACGATGATGATGTTCTACCGGCGCAGGGCTTTGCCTAAACTCCGCGACGATATGACCGAGGTGGAATATGGTGGAGGGGGGCACTGCACACGGCTAAGGAACATCCGTAGATCAACTTCTGTGTCTATGGGGTGCCCCCTGCCCCCGTATATAAAGGAGGGAGGGGGAGGCCGGCCGGCCCCTTTGGGCGCGCCAAGGGAGGAGGAATCCTCCTCCTAGTAGGAGTAGGACTCCTCCTTTCCTACTCCTACTAGGAGGGGGAAGGAAGGGGGAGAGGGGGAAGGAAAGAGGGGGGGCGCCGCCCCCCCTCCTAGTCCAATTCGGACCAGAGGGTGGAGGGGGCGCACGGCCCATGCTGGCCACCCCTCTCTCCTTTCCCCTAAGTCCCATAAGGCCCAATACTCTCCCGGGGGGTTCCGGTAACCCCCCCGGCACTCCGGTTTTCTCCGAAATCACCCGGAACACTTCCGGTGTCCGAATATAGTCGTCCAATATATCAATCTTTATGTCTCGACCATTTCGAGACTCCTCGTCATGTCCATGATCACATCCGGGACTCCGAACAAACTTCGGTACATCAAAACTTATAAACTCATAATAAAACTGTCATCGTAACGTTAAGCGTGCGGACCCTATGGGTTCGAGAACTATGTAGACATGACCTAGAACCATTCTCGGTCAATAACCAATAGCGGGACCTGGATGCCCATATTGGTTACTACATATTCTACAAAGATCTTTATCAGTCAAACCGCATAACAACATACATTGTTCCCTTTGTCATCGGTATGTTACTTGCCCGAGATTTGATCGTCGGTATCCAATACCTAGTTCAATCTCGTTACCGGCAAGTCTCTTTACTCGTTCTGTAACACATCATCTTATAACTAACTCATTAGTTACAATGCTTGCAAGGCTTAGGTGATGAGTATTACCGAGAGGGCCCAGAGATACCTCTCCTCCAATCGGAGTGACAAAACCTAATCTCGAATTATGCCAACTCAACATGTACCTTCGGAAACACCTGTAGAGCACCTTTATAATCACCTAGTTACATTGTGATGTTTGGTAGCACACAAAGTGTTCTTCCGGTAAACGGGAGTTGCACAATCTCATAGTTGCAGGAACTTTGTATAAGTCATGAAGAAAGCAATATCAATATACTAAACGATCAAGTGCTAGGCTAACGGAATGGGTCATGTCAATCACATCATTCTCCTAATGATGTGATCCCGTTAATCAAATGACAACTCTTTTGTCCATGGCTAGGAAACTTAACCATCTTTGATTCACGAGCTAGTCAAGTAGAGGCATACTAGTGACACTATGTTTGTCTATGTATTCACACATGTATTATGTTTCCGATTAATACAATTCTAGCATGAATAATAAACATTTATCATGGAATAAGGAAATAAATAATAACTTTATTATTGCCTCTAGGGCATATTTCCTTCAGTCTCCCACTTGCACTAGAGTCAATAATCTAGTTCACATCGCTATGTGATTTAACACCAATATTCACATCTGCATGTGATTAATACCCATAGTTCACATCATCATGTGATCAACACCCAAAGGGTTTACTAGAGTCAATAATCTAGTTCACATCGCTATGTGATTAACACCCAAAAGTGTACTAAGGTATGATCATGTTTTGCTCGTGAGAGAAGCTTAGTCAACGGGTCTGTCATATTCAGAGCCGTATGTATTTCGCAAATATTCTATGTCCACAATGCTCTGCACGGAGCTACTCTAGCTAATTGCTCCCACTTTTAATATGTATCCAGATTGAGACTTAGAGTCATCTAGATTGGTGTAAAAGCTTGCATCATTGTAACTTTTACGACGGGCTCTTTTATCACCTCCATAATCGAGAAACATCTCCTTAGTCCTCACTAAGGATGTTCTTGACCGCTGTCCAGTGATCTACTATTAGATCAAAATTGTATTCCTTTGCCAAACTCAGAGCAAGGTATACAATATGTCTGGTTCACAGCATAGCATACTTTATAGAACCTATGACTGAGGCATAGGGAATGACTTTTCATTCTCTTTCTATTTTCTGCCATGGTCGGGTCTTGAGTCTTACTCAACTTCACACCTTGCAACACAGGCAAGAACTCCTTCTTTGACTGTTCCATTTTGAACTATTTCAAAAATTTATCAAGGTATGTATTCATTGAAAAATCTTATCAAGCGTCTTGATCTATCTATATAGATCTTGATGTTCAATGTGCAAGCAGCTTTACCGAGGTCTTTCTTTTAAAGAACTCCTTTCAAACACTCCTTTATGCTTTGTAGAATAATTCTACATTATTTCCGATCAACAATATGTCATTCACATATATTTATCAGAAATGCTGTAGTGCTCCCACTCACTTTCTTGTAAATACAGGCTTCACCGTAAGTCTGTACAAAACAATATGCTTTGATCAACTTATCAAAGCGTATATTCCAAGTTTGAGATGCTTGCACCAGTCCATAGATGGATTGCTGGAGCTTGCATATTTTGTTAGCACCTTTAGGATTGACAAAACCTTCTGGTTGCATCATATACAACTCTTCTTTAATAAATCCATTAAGGAATGCAGTTTTGACATCTATTTGTCAGATTTCATAAAATGTGGCAATTGCTAACATGATTCGGACAGACTTAAGCATCGATACAAGTGAGAAAATCTCATTGTATTCAACACCTTGAACTTGTCGAAAAACCTTTTTGCGACAAGTCGAGCTTTGTAGATAGTAACACTACTATCAACGTATGTCTTCCTCTTGAAGATCCATTTATTTTCTATGGCTTGCCGATCATCGGGCAAGTCCACCAAAGTCCACACTTTGTTCTCATACATGGATCCTATCTCAGATTTTATGGCCTCCAGCCATTTTGCGGAATCTGGGCTCATCATCGCTTCCTCATAGTTCGTAGGTTTATCATGGTCTAGTAACATGACTTTCAGAACAGGATTACCGTACCACTTTGGTGCGGACCGTACTCTGGAAGACCTACGAGGTTCTGTAGTAACTTGATCTGAAGTTTCATGATCATCATCATTAGCTTCCTCACTAATTGGTGTAGGAATCACCGGAACTGATTTCAGTGATGAACTACTTTCCAATAAGGGAGAAGGTACAATTACCTCATCAAGTTCTACTTTCCTCCCACTCACTTCTTTCGAGAGAAACTTCTTCCCTAGAAAGGATCCATATTAGCAACGAATAACTTGCCTTCGGATCTGTGATAGAAGGTGTATTATATGAAGACGCACTTCTCCGACTTGGGTTCGAGCTTATCAAGTTGAAAACCTTTTTTTCATATAAGCATCGCAACTCCAAACTTTAAGAAACGACAGCTTAGGTTTACTGCTAAACCATAGTTCATATGGTGTCATCTCAACGGATTTAGATGGTGCCCTATTAAACGTGAATGCAGCTGTCTCTAATGCATAACCCCAAAACAATAGTGGTAAATCAGTAAGAGACATCATAGATCGCACTATATCCAATAAAGTGCGGTTACGATGTTCGGACACACCATAACGTTGTGGTGTTCCAGGTGGCGTGAGCTGTGAAACTATTCCACATTGTTTTAATTGAAGACCAAACTCGTAACTCAAATATTCGTCTCCGCGATCAGATCGCAGAAACTTTATTTTCTTGTTACGATGATTTTTCCACTTCACTCTGAAATTCTTTGAACCTTTCAACTATTTCAGACTTATGTTTCATCAAGTAGATATACCCATATCTGCTCAAATCATCTTGTGAAGGTCAGAAAATAACGATACTTGCCACGAGCATCAACACTCATTGGATCGCATACATCGGTATGTATTATTTCCAATAAGTCAGTAGCTTGTTCCATTGTTCCGGAGAACGGAGTTTTTAGCCATCTTGCCCAAAAGGCACGGTTCGCAAGCATCAAATGATTCATAACCAAGTGATTCCGAAAATCCATCTTTATGGAGTTTCTTCATGCGCTTTACACCGATATGACCCAAACGGCATTGCCACAAATAAGTTGCACTATCATTATTAACTTTGCATCTTTTGGCATCAATATTATGAATATGTGTATCACTATGATTGAGATCCAACAAACTATTTTCATTGGGTGTATAACCATCGAAGGTCTTATTCATGTAAACAGAATAACAATTATTCTCTAACTTTAAATGAATAACCATATCGCAATAAACACGATCAAATCATGTTCATGCTCAACGCAAATGCCAAATAACATTTATTTAGGTTTAACACTAATCTCGAAAGTATAGGGAGTGTGCGATGATGATCATATCAATCTTGGAACTACTTCCAACACTCATCGTTACTTCCCCTTCAACTAGTCTTTGTTTATTCTGTAACTCCTGTTTTGAGTTACTAATCTTAGTAACCGAACAAGTAACAAATACTCAGGGGCTACTATAAACACTAGTAAGGCACACATCAATAACCTGTATATCAAATATACCCTTGTTCACTTTGCCATCCTTCTTATCCACCAAATATTTGGAGTAGTTCCACTTCCAGTGACCATTTCCTTTGCAGTAGAAGCACTCAGTTTCAGGCTTAGGTCCAGCTTTGGGCTTCTTCACAGGAGTGATAACTTGTTTGCCATTCTACTTGAAATTTCCCTTTCTTTCCCTTTGCCCTTTTCTTGAAACTAGTGGTCTTGTCAATCATCAACACTTGATGCTCTTTCTTGATTTCTACCTTCGTCGATTTCAACATCACGAAGAGCTCGGGAATTGTTTTCGTCATCCCTTGCATACTATAGTTCATCACGAAGTTCTAGTAACTTAGTGATGGTGACTAGAGAATTCTGTCAATCACTATCTTATCTGGAAGATTAACTCCCACTTGATTCAAGCGATTGTAGTGCCCAGACAATCTGAGCACATGCTCACTAGTTGAGCGATTCTCCTCCATCTTTTAGCTATAGAACTTTCTGGAGACTTCATATCTCTCAACTCGGGTATTTGCTTGAAATATTAACTTCAACTCCTGGAACATCTCATATGGTCCATGACATTCAAAACGTCTTTGAAGTCCCGATTCTAAGCCGTTAAGCATGGTGCACTAAACTATCAAGTAGTCATCATATTGAGCTAGCCAAACGTTCATAACGTCTACATCTGCTCCTGCAATAGGTCTGTCACCTAGCGGTGCATCAAGAACATAATTCTTCTGTGCAGCAATGAGGATAAACCTCAGATCACAGATTTAATCCGCATCATTGCTACTAACATCTTTCAACACAATTTTCTCTAGGAACATATCAAAATAAACATATGAAAGCAACAACGCAAGCTATTGATCTACAACAAAATTTGCAAAATACTACCAGGAATAAGTTCATGATAAATTTAAGTTCAATTAATCATATTACTTAAGAACTCCCACTTAGAAAGACATCCCTCTAATCCTCTAAGTGATCACGTGATCCAAATCAACTAAACCATAACCGATCATCACGTGAAATGGAGTAGCTTTCAATGGTGAACATCATTATGTTGATCATATCTACTATATGATTCACGCTCGACCTTTCGGTCTCCGTGTTCCGAGGCCATATCTGCATATGCTAGGCTCGTCAAGTTTAATCTAAGTATTCTGCGTGTGCAAAACTAGCTTGCACCCGTTGTAGATGGACGTAGAGCTTATCACACCCGATCATCACGTGGTGTCTGGGCACGACGAACTTTGGCAACGGTGCATACTCAGGGAGAACACTTCTTGATAATTTTAGTGAGAGATCATCTTAAAATTCTACCGTCAATCAAAGCAAGATAAGATGCATAAAGGATAAACATCACATGCAATCAATATAAGTGATATGATATGGCCATCATCATCTTGTGCTTGTGATCTCCATCTCCGAAGCATCGTCATGATCACCATCGTCACCGGCGCGACACCTTGATCTCCATCGTAGCATCGTTGTTGTCTCGCCAACTATTGCTTCTACGACTATCGCTACCGCTTAGTGATAAAGTAAAGCAATTACAGGGCGTTTGCATTTCATACAATAAAGCGACAACTGTAAGGCTCCTGCCAGTTGCCGATAACTTCGGTTACAAAACATGATCATCTCATACAATAAAATATAGCATCACGTCTTGACCATATCACATCACAACATGCCCTGCAAAAACAAGTTAGACGTCCTCTACTTTGTTGTTGCAAGTTTTACGTGGCTGCTACGGGCTTAGCAAGAACCGTTCTTACCTATGCATCAAAAACCACAACGATAGTTTGTCAAGTTGGTGCTGTTTTAACCTTCACAAGGACCGGGCGTAGCCACACTCGATTCAGCTAAAGTGAGAGAGACAGACACCCGCCGGTCACCTTTAAGCAACTAGTGCTCGTAGCGGTGAAACCAGTCTCGCGTAGGCGTACGCGTAATGTCGGTCCGGGCCGCTTCATCTCACAATACCGCCGAACCAAAGTATGACATGCTGGTAAGCAGTATGACTTATATCGCCCACAACTCACTTGTGTTCTACTCGTGCATATGACATTTACGCATAAAACCAGGCTCGGATTCCACTGTTGGGTAACGTAGTAATTTTAAAAAATTTCCTATGCACACGCAAGATCATGGTGATGGCATAGCAACGAGAGGGGAGAGTGTTCGTCCACGTACCCTCGTAGACCGTAAGCGGAAGCGTTATGACAATGCGGTTGATGTAGTCGTACGTCTTCACGATCTGACCGATCCAAGCACCAAACGTACGGCACCTCCGAGTTCAGCACACGTTCAGCTCGATGACGATCCCCGGGATCCAATCCAGCAAAGCTTCGGGGATGAGTTCCGTCAGCACGACGGCGTGGTGATGATGATGATGTTCTACTGGCGCAGGGCTTCGCCTAAACTCCGCGACGATATGATCGAGGTGGAATATGGTGGAGGGGGGCACCGCACACGGCTAAGGAACGATCCGTAGATCAACTTCTGTGTCTATGGGGTGCCCCCTGCCCCCGTATATAAAGGAGGGAGGGGGAGGCCGGCCGGCCCCTTTGGGCGCGCCAAGGGAGGAGGAATCCTCCTCCTAGTAGGAGTAGGACTCCTCCTTTCCTACTCCTACTAGGAGGGGGAAGGAAGGGGGAGAGGGGGAAGGAAAGAGGGGGGGCGCCGCCCCCCTCCTAGTCCAATTCGGACCAGAGGGTGGAGGGGGCGCACGGCCCATGCTGGCCACCCCTCTCTCCTTTCCCCTAAGGCCCATAAGGCCCAATACTCTCCCGGGGGGTTCCGGTAACCCCCCCGGCACTCCGGTTTTCTCCGAAATCACCCGGAACACTTCCGGTGTCCGAATATAGTCGTCCAATATATCAATCTTTATGTCTCGACCATTTAGAGACTCCTCGTCATGTCCATGATCACATCCGGGACTCCGAACAAACTTCGGTACATCAAAACTTATAAACTCATAATAAAACTGTCATCGTAACGTTAAGCGTGCGGACCCTACGGGTTCGAGAACTATGTAGACATGACCTAGAACCATTCTCGGTCAATAACCAATAGCGGGACCTGGATGCCCATATTGGTTCCTACATATTCTACAAAGATCTTTATCAGTCAAACCGCATAACAACATACATTGTTCCCTTTGTCATCGGTATGTTACTTGCCCGAGATTTGATCGTCGGTATCCAATACCTAGTTCAATCTCGTTACCGGCAAGTCTCTTTACTCGTTCTGTAACACATCATCTTATAACTAACTCATTAGTTACAATGCTTGCAAGGCTTAGGTGATGAGTATTACCGAGAGGGCCCAGAGATACCTCTCCGCCAATCGGAGTGACAAAACCTAATATCGAATTATGCCAACTCAACATGTACCTTCGGAAACACCTGTAGAGCACCTTTATAATCACCCAGTTACGTTGTGACGTTTGGTAGCACACAAAGTGTTCTTCCGGTAAACGGGAGTTGCACAATCTCATAGTTGCAGGAACTTTGTATAAGTCATGAAGAAAGCAATAGCAATATACTAAACGATCAAGTGCTAGGCTAACGGAATGGGTCATTTCAATCACATCATTCTCCTAATGATGTGACCCCGTTAATCAAATGACAACTCTTTTGTCCATGGCTAGGAAACTTAACCATCTTTGATTCACGAGCTAGTCAAGTAGAGGCATACTAGTGACACTATGTTTGTCTATGTATTCACACATGTATTATGTTTCCGGTTAATACAATTCTAGCATGAATAATAAACATTTATCATGGAATAAGGAAATAAATAATAACTTTATTATTGCCTCTAGGGCATATTTCCTTCATTTGCTCCCTCCAAACTCCTCCCATTTACTTTCTTGCAAGTTGCATGCTTTACTTTCGCTGCTCATATACTCTCTGCATGCTTGCTTGAGTTGTGTTAAGATTGCTTGACTTGTGCTAAGTTGCTAAAATCTGCCAAGAATTAAAATTGGGAAAATGTTAAGTTTTTATTTGGTTAAGTAGTCTAATCACACACACACCCCTCTAGACATATTTTCGATCCTACAAGTGGTATCAGAGCCAGGTTTCCATTTGCTTTGCTTTCCATAGCTTTGGTGATCATAGCCTTGGTTTCACAACCTAGGAGAGTATGGCGTCTAGTAAGGGAAATTACCACCGTAGAGGTCCTAATTTGATGGTACTAATTTTGCTAGTTGGAAACACAAGATGAAAATGCATATTCTTGGACATAACCCCGCCGTTTGGACTATTATGTGTATTGGTTTGCAAGGTGAATTCTTCGATGGGAGAGAACCAAATCGTGAAGCTAACGCGGAAGAATTGAAGATGTTGCAATACAATGCTCAAGCTTGTGATATCCTCTTCAACGGATTGTGCCCCGAAGAATTCAACAAAATCAAAGGAAATTTGGGATACTTTGATTGATATGCACGAAGGTACCGACTCCGTCAAGGAATCCATGTTGGATGTGCTTCAAAGTCAACTTGACAAGTTCAAAATGAAGGATGATGAAGGTGTTGCTGAAATGTACTCTAGGCTTGCTCTCATCACAAATGAGATTGCTGGATTAGAAATTGAAGAGATGACCGACAAATTCATCATCAAAAAGATCTTGAGAGCCTTGGATGGAAAATATGATACCGTGTGCACTTTGATCCAAATGATGTCAAACTACAAAGATCTCAAGCCAATCGAAGCCATTAGAAGAATTGTTGCTCATGAGATGTCACTCAAGGATAAAGAAGAGCTTCACAACAAGTCTAGTGGTGCTTACAAAGCCTCATGTGATGCTCCTACATCATCAAATGAGAAACGAGCCTTCAATGAAGAATTGAGCTTAATGGTGAAGAACTTCAACAAATTCTACAAGAGTAGAAGCAAAGAAAGGAGTTCCAAGTCAAGGTCCTACAATGAAAAAAAGATCTTCTAGTCGTGAGCGAAATTGCTACAAATGTGGAAGACCCGGACACTACTCAAATGAGTGTATGGCTCTCTAAAAAAAAGAAGAGAAGACTCACCTAAAAGGAGAAGCAAAAGGGAAGAATCACCTTCAAGAGAGAGAAGGAGTAGAGATGATCGCTATGAACGAAGAACCTCTCAAAGAAGCAAGGATTTAGAAAGGAAGGACAAGTCATCAAGGAGCTACACAAAATGAAGACATCAAGCTCATGTTGGTGAATGGGTATCCGGCTCCGACTCCGACCACCACTCCGAGAGAAGTTATCACTCCGACTCCGAATATACTCAAGATG
Source organism: Triticum dicoccoides (assembly GCF_002162155.2). Classification (NCBI taxonomy): domain Eukaryota; kingdom Viridiplantae; phylum Streptophyta; class Magnoliopsida; order Poales; family Poaceae; genus Triticum; species Triticum dicoccoides. Next base: position 466,654,812 of record NC_041383.1, on the reverse strand, counting down.
AAGGTGTTGTCGGTCTAGCACTTGTGTCAACCAACTCCTATGACATATTTGATTCACCAAATGAAGGGATTGGGAGATGCTTCATGGCTAAAGGTCCCAAGGTAACACACCCCGAGTATGTTGATTCCAATAGTGATGAAGATGACTTGCTAGGTGATGATGATTTACTTGTTGACAACTCTAGTGATAAATACTATGATGAAAATGCTATTAATCACGCTAAGCAAGATGAAACGAATGACAATGATAAGAAGGAGATCGAGCGTCTAACTAAAGAACTAAACACTCTTAAGTTGGCTCATGAAACTACTTTAGAGGATCACCGAGAACTTTTAAAAACTCATGAGAAGTTACGCTTCGAGAAGCTCAATCTTGAGTAAGAACATGAGTTCTTAAAAGCCATCAATGATGATCTTCGGAAGAAAAGTTCTTCTTACATTGCCAAGCGTTTGCTCTTGTCTACTTACATGCCACAAGTAAAATCTAGCCACAAGAACAAGAAAGATTCTTCCTCTAGCAGTAACAATATTCATGTTAAATCCAATGTTGTTGATTCTAGTAGTTCTCTTGATTCCACTAATGATTCTCTTAGTCAAGTTACACTTGAGCAAGAAAATAGCTTATTGAAGGGAATTAGAGAAAGGTGTTTACAAAAGCCTTGCCGGAAGTAAGCAATTTGAGGAAATTGTACGCAAGCAAGGAAGGCACCGGAAGAATCAAGGTGTTGATTTTGAACGAAAGTTCAATGCCAATGGAGTTGAGTGGGAAGAGGATCAATACCCCAAGACGAAGTTTATTCCTCAACAAGAGAAGTATGATCCTACTTCCTTCAAGGGGACACAAGCTCAAGATGATCTTCCACCACAAGACCACAAGTTAAAATACAAGGACAAGCTTCAAGAGGAGATTGATGCATTTGAAGATGCTCCAAAGGCCTTGGTCAAGTGGGTTCCCAAAACTACATCAAGTTCTACTTCATCAAGTACATCTACAACTCCAAATATTCCCATCAAGATGATGTGGATCCCAAAGAATAAGAACTAGAGAGTTCTTGAGGGTGACTCCGCCAACATACTTCACTCATATTCATTTTGGCAAGGACAAGTGCAAACAACTTCCACATATTGCACTAGTTCAAGGAGTCACAAACCCTATTGTTGGTAAGACAAGGGACAAGGTAACCTAATGCTATCATGGACATCATCATGTGTGTGCTTCACTCTATGTCTATGGATATCCTTATTTGTTCCTTGTGGGACTAACCCATATAGGTATTGAAAGTGCAACTCACTCCAATGGATTGCTTCAAATGATCTACAACAACGATGAGCATCCACATCTTCAACGTCTACATGAAGTCATCATCGACACAACCCAAGGTTAGTTCATCCCTCGTAGGGGGGATATCACATCCAGGGGAGCTTTACTCTAAGAATTGAGCTAAAGCAACTCTAATGGTGTGAACACAACAATGCTTTATGTAAAAGTGGTAACCCCACTTGTGCTTAAACGATGAGTATGACCTATGATCAAATGTTCTCATTTGACTCCTAAGTCAATATACTCATATATAGATGACCTAGTCATCGCCAATTGCTTGATAGATGCTAGAGTGATTGTGCATGCTTTGCCACATATTTCATTTGCCATTTTATTGTGTGAGCATGTTGGTTGCATATTTTTCTCATTCGAGGACATCCATTTGTTGCTTTGATTTTTTAGATCTTCTTCTTTTGCCAAATGGATGGACAAGAATGCCTAAGAACTTCCTCTAGCTATCTATGATTTTCTCTTCTAAAACTCTATTCATGCTACATCACAAAGTTTGATCTAAGTCAAATTCAGACCCTCTGGGCGAGGAGCACTCGGAGTCCCGATTTGTCATAGACTTAAAATTCCAAAACCTCTCTGTGTATTTCGTTCTGACCGATCCATCCATTTTGGTCACACCGAGTTCACTGGGTTGATCAAGTTTTCAATCTCGGTGCAGCCGATTAGAACTTTTCGGTCTCACCGAGTTGTTCAACTTTGGATCCTACACTTCCAGCATTCATTTTCTAAGAGAGAACCACCCACTTGTGTGTTGAGACCAAGATATTCCATTCCAATCACAAGAATCTTGATCTCTAGCCTTCCCCAAGTTGCTTTCCACTCAAATCATCTTTCCACCATAGCCAAATCTGTGAGAGAGAGTTGAGTGTTGGGGAGACTATCATTTGAAGTACAAGAGCAAGGAGTTTATCATCAACACACCATCTATTACCTTTTGGAGAGTGGTGTCTCCTAGATTGGTTATGTGTCACTTGGGAGCCTCCGTCAAGATTGTGGAGTTGAACCAAGGAGTTTGTAAGGGCAAGGAGATCGCATACTTCGTGAAGATCTACCCTAGTGAGGCAAGTCCTTCGTGGGCGATGACCATGGCGGGATAGACAAGGTTGCTTCTTCGTGGACCCTTCGTGGGTGGAGCCCTCCGTGGACTCGCGCAACCGTTATCCTTCGTGGGTTAAAGTATCCATCAACGTGGATGTACAATAGCACTACCTATCGGAACCACGACAAAAATCTCCGTGTCAACATTGCGTTTGCTCCCTCCAAACTCCTCCCATTTACTTTTTTACAAGTTGCATGCTTTACTTTCCGCTGCTCATATACTCTTTGCATGCTTGCTTGAATTGTGTTAAGATTGCTTGACTTGTGCTAAGTTGCTAAAATCTGCGGAGAATTAAAATTGGAAAAAGGTTAAGTTTTTATTTGGTCAAGTAGTCTAATCACTCCCCTCTAGACATACTTTCGATCCTACAACCATTTTCAGTGTACTTGCCTGAAGCACCACAACAGTGGTAAAACCGATTCTTCGGGCCGCAGAATTAGCTTTGCTAGTGAAGCGAATCCATATATGAGTCGAATCCAATCAAAGCTGGAACAAACATGTCCTTAGAAATCAGGAACACGACAGTGCCAGTCATGGCAATGACAAATTTTGAAGTACTGGAATCAAACATGTTGCCTAATTCACAGGGTGCCAAAATGGTTATGCGAGCTTAGTTTTAAAAAGAAAAATAGAAGAAAACTATTTTTTCTAAAATTTATTTTGGTGAGTAAATAGAAGAAAAATATCATTTTAGATAAAGAATAGACTTGTTAGGTGCATGCTAAACTTGATCTTTCCGCGAGCCTCGACGTAAGCATCATCAGATCGGGCTCTTTATACTTCTTTGGGATCCTCAGCCCGTGCGCGTGCCTGTTTCATTTTATGGTGGCGGATCCTAATCCGCGCCAGATAGCAACCAAACGCGCAGCCTGCATGTTAATGGACCGGCCTAATTTGGGCTTTTGTGTTGTTTGTTACCACCTGTTTTGTGAAGGTACTAGGCATTACATCTTTTTTCTCGTATTGCTGTGTTTTCTTTTTACTTCTTTTATTGGTGTTTTATGTTTTGAGTTATTTTTTAATGTAAGTACATTTAAAAATATATAAAAAATCACGAACTTTTTAAAAAATTGGCAACATTTTTTAAAATTCATAATATTTACAAAAGATCTTGGACATATTTTAAAATAGTGAACATATTTCAAATTAGGTAACATTTCTAAGTCTCACAATCATTTTTTACAATTCATGAATACTTTTTTTGAAATTTGGAAACATGTTTTTGAAATTCATGATCATTTTGTAATTCACCAACAGATTTTGAAACTCTTAAAGCATGTTTAAAATTTGGGATAACTTTTTAAATTCCCTTGCATTATAATATTATAAACTTTTTTGAATTTTGAAACATTTTTTAGTTATTAAAAAATATCAAATATTTTAATTGTTTTGTAAAAATATATTCAAATTGGTGAACATTTTTCACATTTTGGATTTCATTAGAAATTAAAAATAAGTAGAAAAGAAACGAAATGAAAAAACACACTGGTGTGTGTGAACCGCTCCCTGCACTGGGCCGTTCAAATGCTCGAAGCCCTCAACGATACACCAGAATGAAGCAGTCCGTGGCAAAGCATCGATTGTAGTTATAGCCTATGAACAGGGACGGAGCCAGGTTTTGACCATAGGGGTGGCAAAGACAATGGCATAAGAGATTTTTTTTCCCTTAGGTTAACCCGCTTTCCACTAATTTCTTAACAGAATTAACCAACATGTTATAGTGATAAGAGGAAAAAGAGATGCAAATCTGAGCACTGATAGATAGACAACAACGACACGATCGAGGTAATCTATGGAATTTTATTAGTTGCATAATTTCTTATTAGGAGCTTGCATATCAATTAAATTAAGGTCCGGTTATTACCTTGGTTCTTGGCATCCTGTTATTCACCATTTCCTCTAAGGGGAGATGCTTGAAACATTAACCACCTGATGTAATCAACAGAGAATAATTATTAGATATAATGTATTAAGAAGTTCTAAATGTTTGAAATTAAATAATTATTGCTTACCCCATGGTGGCATCAATGGAAGTCTTTAGCCTCAGTTAGGATTAGGTTGGTTCGCTTCGCAAGATTGCACAGCAGCATCATGTTTCGATGGTTGAGAACTTGAATCAACTTGTTTGAAAAATTTGTGAATCGATTCGGCCCTCTTCCTCTTCATGTATACACAAGCACAAATAAATAATTGGAAACTTTATAACTGATGATTCGACTCTCTTCCTCTTCCTCTTCCTCTTCATGTTTGTGTTTGGATCAAGATGTTTGTATGATTATACTTTTATAGTTTTTATTAGAGGGACGAACTAATCCGATGTAAACATAAATTACCTTTTTTCCTTAAGTTGTTGCCGCTCAAGTGTGTGTCCGGGCTGCCTGCAACCGGCAGCGTGGCCGTGGATTGGCACAACGGCGCCTGCCTGTCCCGGCGTCCCCTTTCCCTTCTCCACTTGATGGCGGCGCGATGGAGGGATTCGATCGGAGCAGCATGGAAACGAACAGACTAGCATCCATCTATCGATACGTGGCTTAGTGCGGTAATAACTAACAGGGCCTCTTCGCTTTTTTCACGATGGCCTGCTTCGCGTTTGTGTGCTTCATATGGGCTGTACCAGTTAGATGGGATGAGGATTTCTAAAAAAAAAAGGAACATGGGCTGAGGATTTCTAAAAAAAAGCTTATATGGGCTGAGTATGCACGTTAGTTATCAAGGTCAAGATAGGGGGGCGAAGCAGTTTACGTACATGTACGTAGGCAGAAGTATTAATAGTCGATCCCCCCTTAATCCGTCCCTGCCTATGAAACCACATGACATATGCGCCAAATAATTAAAAAAATAATTATGGCCTATGAAAGACCAGACAACGACCAAGCTTTGCTCACCCATAGTAATGCCATCGGTCAAACCCCCACGTAAGAGATGTCGGATCGGAAAATTAATCTGTAACAAAACTCCACCTAGCCAAAATTTGCTTGACTGACGCCACGTCTATTTTACCCCTGCAAGTTTGACCCTTCAAAATTGGATTATTTACATCACCAAACAGTAACAACCAATTTGCGCCGAGAGGGCAGTAAGAAACATCAGAAAACAAGTGTTAATTTGCCACTGGGTTTCATCCACTAGTAGTAGCAACACGCCAACACGTCAACTCAAATGACACTCAATAGCCTCCCTCGGTTAGTCTCAAAACTTGTTCATTTTCAGTTTTGTTAAATTCAGGGAAGTAATAAACTCTACATCAATCTGTTCCTGTCTCTGTCTGCTGTTTTGGTGTTGCGCCAGCACGATGAACTGAGGGAGAAGTGAGTTTGCAGTTGCAGAGAGACTGCAGGTGTAGCAGGAACGGACAGCATCTCAGCTCGCCAACCACTTGGCAGCGGCAACAAGCTCGTCTCCCACAACGGCAAGTACGCGCTTGGCTTCTTCGAGACTGCTACATGGGCATATATGTGGATAGAAAGCTCACAAATGTGGGTACTAATGTTTGCCCGACCCCAACCCAATGCTTATGATGTCTATGCAATTTGCGGACCTTTCACAATTTGCAACGATAACAGGCTGCCATCTTGCAATTGTATGAAGGGCTTCACCGTGAGATCACCAGACGACCGGGTGCTAGATGATCGAACCAGTGGGTGCTTGAGAAATGCTCCATTATTAGACTGTAGCAAGCTCAACAGACAAGTTCTACTCTGCCATTTGTGAGATAGTTGTGAGAATAGCATCGCAAGCACTCATTGCTAATTGCTATCAAAATTCTCAAATTCCCTTATAACAAAAGGTTCTCAAATCAATATACTTGCCTGCTGTATCATTTCAAACCATGTCTATAGCAGGTTAGGTGCTAGAGTAAATAAATGGGTTAGGCGAGTTCAGTTTAAAGATGAAGAAAATGGTTACCAGGTTAGGTGCATGCTGAGTGTGACCTTCCGGCGATAGCTTCGAGTAGCTTAGGCATCGGAGGGGTGTCGACTTCAACAAGACCCTCAAGAATCTGGACTATCTTGCCCATCGTTGGCCGTTCAAACTCCCTGTCCTGAATGCACCAACAGGCAACCTTGCAAGCCCTTTCAACCTCGTCGACGATGACATCACCGTTTAACCTATCATCCACGAAGCTCATGACATTTCCCTCGAGAAGCTTGCGTGCCACCTGGATGGGGAAATAAACAATGTCATCACCACTGCTGCCGCATTCTCCGTTCGCGTTCATCCTCCCAGATATGATTTCCAATAGCACCATCCCATATCCGTACACATCGACTTTGGGCGTGATAGCCACTCCACTGATCCATTCAGGAGCAAGGTACCCAATTGTGCCCCTGGTTGTGGTCATGACCCTGCTAAAATCCCTTGTGAGAAGCTTTGCCATCCCAAAGTCGGTGATCTTAGGAACGAACAACGCGTCGAGAAGTATATTTTGCGGCTTTATATCACAGTGTATGATGTAGTCCAGGCAGCTTTCGTGCAAGTATGCTAGCCCCCTGGCAACTCCAAGAGCTATTTGGTATCTGGTTCTCCAATTCAGAGTTTTGGCACTGCTCCTGAACAGATGGGCGTCAAGGGAACTATTTGGCATGTGTTCGTAGACAAGAAGCTTCTTGTCGCCCTCACAACAAAAACCAACCATTTTGACTAAATTTGTATGGTGGAGGATTCCAATTGAACTCACCTCAGCCCTGAATTGCTTCTCTTGTTGATAACAACCGTAGAGCCTTTTCACTGCTATAGTGGTCGAATCATTTAGTGACCCCTTGAACACAGAACCAAAACCACCTGCCCCAATCTTCTCCGAGAAATCTCTAGTTGCACGCCGCAAATCGCTGTATCTGAATGAAACAAGCCCACTACCACCATGGATTTTGTCTAATGTTTCACTGTACCTTTTGTTCCTCCTGGTCCTGCGTAGCACTACGATTAGTACCAAGATACCCAAAGCGTTGAGGCCTGCACCGATGGCACCCAAAATGACAACTACACTGTTGTTTTTCCGGGTCCGGAACTCTTTTGCCGCGAGGCGGATGTGAAGAATTTCCCCATCGCCGCTGGAGGCATCATCAATCTGGTGTTGTTTTACATTCAGCAATCCACCATGCCACATAGAACAGCCACCGCTTCCAAAGGAATATGCAGTGCAAGAGCAGTTGCTCAGACAGACCTGCTCGCATTGGGCTGCGCCGGTGACATGTCCCGCGGTGCTGTGGGGATTATAGGGCAATCTGACGGCCGGCATGGCGTAGAACATGTCAGACATGCCAACCATGGTGCCGTTACTAATGCTATCACAATTCAGCTGAGTGTTCCTCCTGCATCCGCTCGTGCTTCGATCATCAAGGTCCCAATCCTCAGGCGAATCCACGGAGAATCCCTTCATGCAGCTGCAAGGCGGCGGCGCGTTGTCGTCGCAGACCGTAAATGGCCCGCAGGCGGCATGTACCTCGCACTGCGCGGTGGGGTGGGTGTAGACCGTCGCCCAGTTCTGCGTAGCTTCGTGCCAGGCCAACACCTTCCTCTGCCCGGACACGTCCAGGAAGCTGTACATGGTGATCGTTTCGTCGAGCAGGTGGTAGGCGAAGGAAACCTCCCGGTCGTCGTTGACGAACGTGAAGCCAAACAGGTGGCGGGCGGTCATCCCCGGCACAGAGCTGAAGTACTCGCCGTTCCACTCCCCGCTGGACCAGTACGGCACGGACGAGTCCCACAGCATCTGGACGACGCCGCTCCGTCCCAGCTCCATGGAGTACAGGCCCGGAGCCTGGTCGATCCGGTTCTTCCTGGAGACGAGGCGGCGGCTCCGGCCGGTGACCTTGTCCAGCCCGATGGTGGCGCCGGGGAGCAGAGTGTCCGTGGGGTGGTCGAAGCTCTGCCACAGCACGCCGGAGGCGTTGGAGGCGCTGCGCAGGACGAGGTTCCCGGTGTCCAGGAGAAGGAGGACCGTCCTGTTGTTGTTGTTGGCTGTGACGTCGGCTTGGGTGGACCAGGCGACTTTGCCGCGGTCCACGATGACGAGGTTGCCGTCGCCGGAGATCGTGAGCTCCGGGGAGGCGGCGCCGGCCACCGGGCCGCCTCCCCTGTTGGCCACCCACACCAGTGTCAGCTTGGGAACACGATTGAGGTTGAACCATATGCCTAGTTGAGTGTTGTTGCCGCCGGAGCCGGAGGGGTTGCTCTCGCTGCCTGGGATCTGGATGAAGCCGAGCGCGAACTTGCCGCCGCTGGAGACGAGCTTGTCGTCGCCGGCGAGCGACTGGCCTGGCGAGAGGGAGTACGTCTCCGTGGACGCGGAGCTCGCGGGAGCGTGTAGGGCGCAGAGCAGGGCGAGCAGGACGGGGAGAGGCATGGCGAGGCGAGAGCTGTTGAGGTGAGGACGGTGCGTGGGGATTGAATTGTCAATGAGACGCGGGAGGCGGGACAGACATCCGCTCTGCTAGGGGCGCGGGAGGCGGGACGGATGCTCACGAGTCTTTGAATAATTTTAATGGTTGGAACGTGTGTAATAATTTGAGGATTGACTTCACTGGTGAAAACGAGAGTTGGCAACTTGTGCTGCCCTTTTGGGCTGTTCGCGGAACGCTCCTTCTTCATAGCTTCTGTGCGTGTGATAATGCAGGTGCGTGTATGTAAACCTTTTCGTTTATACCGTGTTAAAAATAGTAGTACTACCTTTGTATTAAAATGTAAGATGCTATTTTATTTTGTATATAGGACACAAAAAATGGACGCGGATTTTTGGGGGCATGCGGCCACGCGATGTTGGAGTCCAGTGCGTCCGTGAGTGCGTCGCGATTGCTATTATTATAGCCCTACTCACAATACCTGGCACGTTGTTATTATCCAGCGTTCCCGGGTACAATGTGCTATAACTGCTCTTGAGAACCTTGGAGTACACATAATTAAGCAGGCGTGCTAGCTCAGCTTGTACTGCTGTAGATCTTGTCCAAGCAGTCTTCAATGGAGAAACGGAGGCGGAAGAGGAGATGGGTTCTGCATAAACGGGAATTGGGTTGCAGGGTAGCTGGGTGTATTGATTCGCCTGGGATGTTTTAATTTCCATAACACATGTTGGCTGACCAAATGCTGAATTATTGACGTTCGGATGGGTGTGGTGCACACGTAGCGCGTGGTATTAATGTCGTCCCTGCTCCTTTTGCACAAGTAACCTGGCTCAAGCCAGACTTAATGTTCCATGCACACAAACGTTGGAGATGTATTATTGATAGGACAGCTTGCTACGTATGTAGTAGTACTAGTAGATACATGCAGTACATATAGCACACAGAAAAGAAAAAATACATAGGGAAACTAGAGCAAATCCATCGCGCGGGTGAGGGGTATGAAGATCATGGCCATGAGCAGCCTGTTCATGGCGTCCATGATGAAAATATTCTTCAGCCATGCTTGATACGTGTCGATAGACCGATACATGCAAAATCAGATGTCCCCAACGCACGCTGAAGTACTGTGTGTATTTGTTCTCCCACTTCGAGAAACTACATCTCGCGATTAGCAATATATACCCCCGGACGATTTGACCACCGCATCATGGAGAAATCCTCTATTCTTGTTTCGTGTTGTTTTTCGGTTAGATTCTCCTCCTGCAGGCATCATGTCTTCTCCTTCCTCCAACCATGGGGAGGACGATGCTTGGTTGTTGAAGACAACTGAAGAGAGAAGATACAAGAGAAGCCACCAAGGAGGACGAGGTTGAAGGAGTTGTCAAGGACCATGCCCAAGAACGTCGGCAAACCCTACCTATGGAAGAAATTGTGGGAGAGGAAGACATCCTTCAACCCTACTATAACCATCTCACCCCCACTGAAATCGAGGCTTTAAGCGCCTTTGAAATGGTACGAGTTCAGAATACATATCTCACTCGTGAAGTTATTTTGTTGGAAGAGCAAAATATCGCCCTTCGGAGCGTCAGCCGTAGATTGGAGTACCTGTTGAAGCTGAAGTGCGAAGCCACTACTACCTCATCCTCTTCATCAACACCACCACCACCACCAAATAAGGAGACCTAAGCACACGGGTATGGGCACTCCCCTTGGCTTGTGCCAAGCTTGGGGAGATGCCCCGATGTCTTATCACCATCAATTTTATTTTCTTTACCATTCTTAGTTCGATCCTTAGTTACTTCATGATTTAATGAAAGTTTAGTATGATCTATTTTTGAGTGCTAGTTCAGTGATCTATCTATCTACGTAATCGAGTTGAGAGTTATATAATAAAGATTAGTTTGAGTTTTTGCTTCTTTACCTTTTCATTTCAATCAAAATAAAGAAAACAATGAAAAATGTCATATGCTAATCTTATGGAAAGTAATGACATTACATAAGGAAAAGTATAAGTGGTAAAATTTATTGAAAGTCGACAAACATAACATTGGTCGATGATGCAATTCATGAAAGAATTAATAAGGGAAGAGAAGATTCACATGCAAATATACCATCTTGGACATCTTTTATGATTGTGAGCCCCCATTAAATATCTTATGCCAAATTGTTGAGTTGGATAAGGAAGACAACGTACTGAGTTATGTTCGTTCATATTCACATAGAAGTTATATTGTTATAGATCCTCCAACATGTGGTGCTTGCCCAATATCTTTGCTAGCCAAAAATCCGCACTGAGTAGAGATACTACTTGTGCATCCAAAAACCTTAAACCCAAATTCATGTTTCGAGAGTCCACCATACCTACCTATGGATTGAGTAAGATCCTTCAAGTAAGTTGTCGTCGGTGCAGAAGGCAATAAAAAATTGCTTCTAAATATGTTTGATCTTTTAGTGTAAAGGAAAAATAAGCGTTGTACGAACTTGTGATGGCAAAGTAATAAAAGTGACAGACTGCATAACAAAGGTTGCTATCATAAGAGGAAATATAACATGAAATTCTTTTGCATTAAGAGATCGTGCATCCAAAAAAAAGGCGCATGACAACCTCTGCTTCCCTTTGCGAAGGGCCTATCTTTTAATTTTATGTATTTACTTTTTATGCAAGAGTCAAAGTGTTCCCCTCTATTCTTTTTTATTTTTCTCTTTTGCAAGCATCATGTGGTGGGGAAAGATCTAGACACATATATCCAGTTGGATATGAGTGATCATGAGTTATTATTATTGACATCACCCTTGAGGTGAATAAGTTGGGAGGCGAAACTATAAGCCCCTATCTTTCTATGTGTCCGGCTGAAACTTTTTGCCCCATACATATGTTGTGAGTGTTAGCAATCATAGAAGACTAAATTATGGTTGAGTATGTGGACTTGCCAAAAGGCTCCGATACGAGACCCTTCCTGAAAATATGATGAATCCCAATTGCAAAGTTGACTAAGAACATAGTTTGTTGGTTTTCAAGAAAGTTTATGCTTTATACTTCGATGTTGTGATGAATCATTACTTGCTCATGAGAAGTGTTATGATAAAGTTTATTGTTGTTATAATAATAAGCATGATGCTATTATGTCCGTATTTTGTTTCTATCGACACCTCTCTCTCTCTAAACATGTGGACATGATTTTCGATATCGGCTTTCGCTTGAGGAAAAGCAAGGTCTAAGCTTGGGAGAGTTGATACGTCCATTTTGCATCACGTTTTCCTACTGTTATTTATGGTATCTTTATGCAATATAACACTTTGTGGAGTAATTCTAATGCCTTTTCTCTCATAATATGGAAGGATTACACAAAGAGGGAGAATACCGGCAGCTGGAATTCTGGCCTAAAAAAGCTATGTCAGAGATACCTATTCTGCACATCTCCAAATGAACTGAAATTTTACGGAGATTATTTTGGAATATATAAAAAATACTGGCGAAAAGAAATACTGGAGTAGGCCACCCAGGTGCCCACTAGGCACCAGGGCACGCCTACCCCCTCCCCCCCAGGCGCACCCTAGTGGGTAGTGGGCTCCATGGCCCACCTCTGGTGCCCATCTTCTTACATAAGGTATTTTAACCTATAAAAAATAAGGAGAGGACTTTCGGGACAGAGCACCGCCGTCTTGAGGCGGAACTTGGACAGGAGCTCTTTTTCCCTCCGGTGGAGCGATTCTGCCGGGGGAACTTCCCTCCGGGAGGGGGAAATAGAAGCCATCGTCATCACCAACAACCCTCTCATCTTGGGGAGGCCAATCTCCATCAACATCTTCAACAACACCATCTCATCTGAAACCCTAGTTCATCTCTTGTGTTCAATCTTTGTATCAAAACCTCAGATTGGTACCTGTGGGTGACTAGTAGTGTTTATTACATCTTGTAGTTGATGCTAGATGGTTTATTTGGTGGAAGATTATATGTTCAGATCCATTATGCTATTTAATATCCCTATGATCTTGATCAGGAATATTATTTGTGAGTAGTTGCCCTTGTTCTTGAGGCCACATGAGAAGTTTTGTCATAAGTAATAATGTGAATTTTATATTCGTTCGATATTTTGATGATGTGTATGTTGTGATTCCTTTAGTGGTGTTATGTGAACGTCGACCACATGACACTTCACCATTGACGTTAGCTTGAATCTGCATTGGTATTTCCCCAAAGAGGAAAGGATGATGCAGCACAGCTTCCGCAAGTATTTCCCTCAGTTATGTAACCAAGGTTATCAATCCAGTAGGAGAACCAAGCAACACTATGTAAATGGTACCTGCACACAAAGAACAAATACTTGCAACCCAACGCGGAAGAGGGATTGTGAGTCCCTCCACTGTAAAAAGATAGATTAAATTGTATGAGATTGGATAAATAGATCTAGCAATAACACAAAATAAAATAGGCAAAGAAAAAGTGCAGCAAGGTATTTTTGGGTTTTTGGAATAATAGATCTGAAAACAATATGATAAAAGATGGACTCGGGGGCCATAGATTTCACTAGTGGCTTCTCTCGAGAAAATAGCATATGGTGGGTAAACAAATTACTGTTGGGCAATTCATAGAAGAGAAAATAATTATGATGATATCCTAGACAATGATCATGTATATAGGCATCACGTCCAAGATTGGTAGACCGAAATGATTCTGCATCTACTACTATTACTACACACATCGACCGCTATCCAACATGCATCTAGTGTATTAAGTTCATGGAGAAACGGAGTAATGCAATAAGAACGATGACATGATGTAGACAAGATCTATTCATGTAGGAATAGACCCCATCTTTTTATCCTTAATTGCAACGATACATGCATGCCTCGCTACCCCTTCTATCACTCGGTGAGGACACCGCAAGATCGAACCCATCACATAGCACCTCTTCCCATTGCAAGATAAATCAATCAAGTTGGCTAAACAAACCGATATATCGAAGAAGAAATATGAGGCTATAATAATCATGTATGGATATGAACAAATCTGATCATAAACTCACAATTCACCGGATCCCAACAAACACACCGCAAAAAGTCATTACATCAAATAGATCTCCAAGAACATGGAGGAGAACATTGTATTGAGAATCAAAGACAGAGAAGAAGCCATCTAGCTGAAGGAAATATGCCCTAGAGGCATAATAAAGTTATTATTTATTTCCTTATATCATGATAAATGTTTATTATTCATGCTAGAATTGTATTAACCGGAAACATAATACTTGTGTGGATACATAGACAAAAGAGTGTCACTAGTATGCCTCTACTTGACTAGCTCGTTGATCAAAGATGGTTATGTTTCCTAACCATAGACATGTGTTGTCATTTGATTAACGGGATCACATCATTAGGAGAATGATGTGATTGACTTGACCCATTCTGTTAGCTTAGCACTTGATCGTTTAGTTTTTCTGCCATTGCTTTCTTCATGACTTATACATGTTCCTATGACTATGAGATTATGCAACTCCCGTTTATCGGAGGAACACTTTGTGTGCTACCAAACTTCAAAACGTATCTGGGTGATTGTAAAGGTACTCTACAGGTGTCTCCGAAGGTACTTGTTGGGTTGGCGTATTTCAAGATTAGGATTTGTCACTCCGATTGTCGGAGAGGTATCTTTGGGCCCTCTCGGTAATGCACATCACTTAAGCCTTGCAAGCATTACAACTAATGAGTTAGTTGTGAGATGATGTATTACGGAACGAGTAAAGAGACTTGCCGGTAATGAGATTGAACTAGGTATTGAGATACCGACGATCGAATCTCGGGCAAGTAACATACCGATGACAAAGGGAACAACATATGTTGTTATGCAGTCTGACCGATAAAGATCTTCGTAGAATATGTGAGAGCCAATATAAGCATCCAGGTTCCGCTATTGGTTATTGATCGGAAACAGTGCTAGGTCATGTCTACATAGTTCTCGAACCCGTAGGGTCCGCACGCTTAAAGTTATGATGACAGATTCATTATGAGTTTATATGTTTTGATGTAACGAAAGTTGTTCGGAGTCCTGGATGTGATCACGGACATGACGAGGAGTCTCGAAATGGTCGAGACATAAAGATTGATGTATTGGACGACTATATTCAGACACCGGAAGTGTTCCGGGTAATTTCGGAGAAAACCGGAGTGCCAGAAGGGTTACCGGAACCCACCGGGGAAGTATTGGGCCTTAGTGGGCCTGAGGGGAGAGAGAGGGCAGCAGCCTAGGAGGTGGCACGCCCCCTCCCATGGGGAGTCCGAATTGGGCTAGGGCAGGGGGCGCGGCCCCTCTTTCCCTCTCCCTCTCCTCCTCTTTCCTTCCCCCTTCCCCCTTCCTAGTTGGACTAGGAAAGGGGGAGTCCTACTCCTACTAGGAGGAGGACTCCTCCCCTCCTTGGCGCTCCCCAAGGGACGGCCGGCCTCCCCCCTTGATCCTTTATATACGGGGGCAGGGGGGCACCTCTAAACACACAAGTTGATCTTCGTGATCGTTCCTTAGCCGTGTGCGGTGCCCCCCTCCACCATATTACACCTCAGTCATATCGTTGCGGTGCTTAGGCGAAGCCCTGCGTAGGTAGAACATCATCATCGTCACCAGGCCGTCGTGCTGACGAAACTCATCCTCGACACCCTGCTGGATCGAAGTCCGGGGATCGTCATCGAGCTGAACATGTGCTGAACTCGGAGGTGCCGTACATTCGGTGCTTGGATCGATCGGAACGTGAAGACGTACGACTACATCAACCGCGTTGTCATAACGCTTCCGCTTTCGGTCTACGAGGATACTTGGACAATACTCTCCCCTCTCGTTGCTATGCATCACCATGATCTTACGTGTGCGTAGGATTTTTTTTGAAATTACTACGTTCCCCAACAGTGGCATCCGAGCCAGGTTTTATGCGTAGATGTCATATGCACGAGTAGAACACAAGTGAGTTGTGGGGATATAAGTCATACTGCTTACCAGCATGTCATACTTTGGTTCAGCGGTATTGTGAGATGAAGCGGCCCGGACCAACATTACGCGTACGCTTATGCGAGACTGGTTTCACCATTATGAGCACTCGTGCTTAAAGGTGACTAGCGGGTGTCTATCTCTCTCACTTTAGTTGAACCGAGTGTGGCTACGCCCGGTCCTTGCGAAGGTTAAAACAGCACCAACTTGACAAACTATCGTTGTGGTTTTGATGCGTAGGTAAGAACAGTTCTTGCTAAGCCCGTAGCAGCCACGTAAAACTTGCAACAACAAAGTAGAGGACGTCTAACTTGTTTTTGCAAGGCATGTTGTGATGTGATATGGTCAAGACGTGATGCTATATTTTATTGTACGAGATGATCATGTTTTGTAACCGAAGTTATCGGCAACTGGCAGGAGCCATATGGTTGTCGCTTTATTGTATGAAATGCAAACGCCCTGTAATTGCTTTACTTTATCACTAAGCGGTAGCGATAGTCGTAGAAGCAATGGACGGCGTAAACGACAATGATGCTACGATGGAGATCAAGGTGTCGCGCCGGTGATGATGGTGATCATGGAGGTGCTTCGGAGATGGAGATCACAAGCACAAGATGATGATGGCCATATCATATCACTTATATTGATTGCATGTGATGTTTATCCTTTATGCATCTTATCTTTCTTTGATTGACGGTAGCATTTTAAGATGATCTCTCACTAAAATTATCAAGAAGTGTTCTCCCTGAGTATGCACCATTGCGAAAGTTCTTCGTGCTGAGACACCACGTGATGATCGGGTGTGATAGGCTCTACGTTCAAATACAACGAGTCCAAAATAGTTGCACATGCAGAATACTCAGGTTTAACTTGACGAGCCTAGCATATAACAGATATGGCCTCGGAACACGAAGACCGAAAGGTCGAGCGTGAATCATATAGTAGATATGATCAACATATTGATGTTCACCGTTGAAACTACTCCTGTTGGAAATATGGCCTAGAGGCAATAATAAAGCATTATTATATTTCCTTGTTCATGATAATTGTCTTTTATTCATGCTATAATTGTATTATCCGGAAATCATAATACACGTGTGAATACATATACCACAATACGTCCCTAGTAAGTCTCTAGTTGACTAGCTCGTTGGTCAACAGATAGTCATGGTTTCCTGACTATGGACATTAGATGTCATTGACAACGGGATCACGTTATTAGGAGAATGATGTGATGGACAAGACCCAATCCTAAGCATAGCACAAGATCGTGTAGTTCGTTTTGCTAGAGCTTTTCCAATGTCAAGTATCTCTTCCTTAGACCATGAGATCGTGTAACTCCCGGATACCGTAGGAGTGCTTTGGGTGTACCAAACGTCACAACGTAACTGGGTGACTATAAGGTGCACTACAGGTATCTCCGAAAGTGTCTATTGGGTTGACACGGATCGAGACTGGGATTTGTCACTCCGTATGACGGAGAGGTATCTCTGGGCCCACTCGGTAATGCATCATCATAATGAGCTCAAAGTGACCAAGTGTTTGGTCACGGGATCATGCATTACAGTACGAGTAAAGTGACTTGCCGGTAACGAGACTGAACAAGGTATTGGGATACCGACGATCGAGTCTCGGGCTTGTAACGTACCGATTGACAAAGGGAATAGTATACGGGGTTGCTTGAATCCTCGACATCGTGGTTCATCCGATGACATCATTGAGGAGCATGTGGGAGCCAACATGGGTATCCAGATCCCGCTGTTGGTTATTGACCGGAGAGCCGTCTCGGTCATGTCTGCATGTCTCCCGAACCCGTAGGGTCTACACACTTAAGGTTTGGTGACGCTAGGGTTATTAGGAAGACTTGTATGTGATTACCGGATGTTGTTAGGAGTCCCGGATGAGATCCCGGACGTCACGAGGAGTTCCGGAAGGGTCCGGAGGTAAAGATTTATATATGGGAAGTTGTCATGCGGACACCGGAAAGTTTCAGGGCATATCGGTATTGTACCGGGGCCACCGGAGGGGTTCCGAGGGTCCACCGGGAGGGGCCACCCCTCTTGGTGGGCCACATGGGCCGCGTAGGGCAGGGCACCAGCCCCTGGAGGGCTGGGCGCCCCCCCACTTGGGCCCATGCGGCTAGGGTTGGGGGGGGGGAACCCTAGAGGGGGCGCCCCCTTTGCTTGGGGGGCAAGTCCCCCATCCCTGGCCGCCGCCCCCCCTCTAGATCCCATCTAGAGGGGCCGGCCCCCCTTGCCCCTTCCCCTATAAATAGAGGGGTGAGGGGAGGGCTGCAACACACAACCAAGGCGCAGCCCCTCCCCTCCCCAACACCTCTCCTCCTCCGTCACGAGCTTGGCGAAGCCCTGCCGGAGTACTGCTTCTCCACCAACACCACGCCGTCGTGCTGCCGTTGGAGCTGTCTTCCTCAACCTCTCCTTCCTCCTTGCTAGATCAAGACGGAGGAGACGTCGTCCGTTCCGTACATGTGTTGAACGCGGAGGTGCTGTTCGTTCGGCACTTGGTCATCGGTGATCTGAATCACGTCGAGTATGACTCCATCATCACCGTTCCCTCGAACGCTTCCGCACGCGATCTACAAGTGGTATGTAGATGCAAACTCACTCCCTTGACTCGTTGCTTAGATGGACTCATAGATGGATCTTGGTGAAACCATAGGAAAATTTTTAATTTTCTGCAACGTTCCCCAACAGTGGCATCATGAGCCAGGTCTATGCGTAGTTCTCTATTGCACGAGTAGAACACAATTTTGTTGTGGGCGTAGATCTTGTCAACTTGCTTGCCGCTACTAGTCTTATCTTGCTTCAGCGGTATTGTGGGATGAAGCGGCCCGGACCAACCTTACACGTACGCTTACGTGAGACCGGTTCCACCGACTGACATGCACTAGTTGCATAAGGTGGCTGGTGGGTGTCTGTCTCTCCCACTTTAGTTGAAGCGGATTCGATGAAAAGGGTCCTTATGAAGGGTAAATAGAAGTTGACAAGATCACATTGTGGTTATTCGTAGGTAAGAAAACGTTCTTGCTAGAACCCAATTGCAGCCACGTAAAAGATGCAACAACAATTAGAGGACGTCTAACTTGTTTTTGCAGCAATTGTCATGTGATGTGATATGGCCAGAAGTTGTGATGAATGATGAATGATATATTGTGATGTATGAGATCATGTTCTTGTAATAGGAATCATGACTTGCATGTCTATGAGTATGACAACTGGCAGGAGCCATAGGAGTTGTCTTTATTTTTGAATGACCTGCGTGTCATTGAAGAACGCCATGTAAATTACTTTACTTTATTGCTAAACGCGTTAGCCATAGAAGTAGAAGTAGTCGTTGGCGTGACAACTTCATGAAGACACGATGATGGAGATCATGATGATGGAGATCATGGTGTCATGCCGGTGACGAAGATGATCATGGAGCCCCGAAGATGGAGATTGAAGGAGCTATATGATATTGGCCATATCATGTCACTATTATATAATTGCATGTGATGTTTATTATGTTTATGCATCTTGTTTACTTAGAACGACGGTAGTAAATAAGATGATCCCTTATAATAATTTCAAGAAAGTGTTCCCCCTAACTATGCACCGTTGCTAAAGTTCGTCGTTTCGAAGCACCACGTGATGATCGGGTGTTATAGATCCTTACGTTCACATACAACGGGTGTAAGACAGATTTACACATGCAGAACACTTAGGGTTAACTTGACGAGCCTAGCATGTACAGACATGGCCTCGGAACACAAGAGACCGAAAGGTCGAACATGAGTCGTATGGAAGATACGATCAACATGGAGATGTTGACCGACAATGACTAGTCTGTCTCACGTGATGATCGGACACGGCCTAGTCGACTCGGATCGTGCAACAGTTAGATGACTAGAGGGATGTCTAATCTGAGTGGGAGTTCATTAAAATAATTTGATTAGATGAACTTAATTATCATGAACTTAGTCTAAAACTTTTTGCAAAATATGTCTTGTAGATCAAATGGCCAACGCTCATGTCAACATGAACTTCAACGCATTCCTAGAGAAAACCAAGCTAAAAGATGATGGCAGCAACTATACGGACTGGGTCCGGAACCTGAGGATCATCCTTATAGCTGCCAGGAAACAATATGTCCTAGAAGGACCGCTAGGTGACGCTCCCGTCCCAGAGAACCAAGACATTACGAATGCTTGGCAGTCTCGTGCTGATGATTACTCCCTCGTTCAGTGCGGCATGCTTTACAGCTTAGAACCGGGGCTCCAAAAGCGTTTTGAGCAACACGGAGCATATGAGATGTTCGAGGAGCTGAAACTAGTTTTCCAAGCTCATGCCCGGGTCGAGTGATATGAAGTCTCCGAAAAGTTCTATAGTTGTAAGATGGAGGAAAATAGTTCTGTCAGTGAGCATATACTCAAAATGTCTGGGTTGCACAACCGCCTGTCCCAGCTGGACATTAACCTCCCGGATGAGGCGGTCATTAACAGAATCCTTCAGTCGCTCCCACCGAGCTACAAGAGCTTTGTGATGAACTAAAATATGCAGGGGATGGTGAAGACCATTCCTGAAGTATTTTCAATGCTGAAGTCAGCAGAGGTTGAAATCAAGAAAGAACATCAAGTGTTGATGGTCAATAAGACCACTAAGTTCAAGAAGGGCAAGGGTAAGAAGAACTTCAAGAAGGACGGCAAAGATGTTGCCGCGCCCGGTAAGCCAGTTGCCGGGAAGAAGTCAAAGAATGGACCCAAGCCTGAAACTGAGTGCTTCTATTGCAAGGGGAAGGGTCACTGGAAGCGGAACTGCCCCAAATACTTAGCAGACAAGAAGGCCGGCAACACTAAGGTATATTTGATATACATGTAATTGATGTGTACCTTACCAGTACTCGTAGTAACTCCTGGGTATTTGATACCAGTGCCGTTGCTCATATTTGTAACTCACAACAGGAGCTGCAGAATAAGCGGAGACTGGCGAAGGACGAGGTGACGATGCACGTCGGGAATGGTTCCAAGGTCGATGTGATCGCCGTCGGCACGCTACCTCTACATTTACCTACGGGATTAGTTTTAAACCTCAATAATTGTTATTTGGTGCCAAGTTTGAGCATGAACATTGTATCTGGATCTCGTTTAATACGAGATGGCTACTCATTTAAATCCGAGAATAATGGTTGTTCTATTTATATGAGAGATATGTTTTATGGTCATGCCCCGATGGTCAATGGTTTATTCTTAATGAATCTCGAAGGTAATGTTACACATATTCATAGCGTGAATACCAAAAGATGTAAAGTTGATAACGATAGTCCCATATACTTGTGGCACTGCCGCCTTGGTCACATTGGTGTCAAGTGCATGAAGAAGCTCCATGCTGATGGACTTTTAGAGTCTCTCGATTATGAATCATTTGACACATGCGAACCATGCCTCATGGGCAAAATGACCAAGACTCCGTTCTCCGGAACAATGGAGCGAGCAACCAACTTGTTGGAAATCATACATACCGATGTGTGCGGTCCAATGAGTGTTGAGGCTCGCGGAGGATATCGTTATGTTCTCACTCTCACTGATGACTTGAGTAGATATGGGTATGTCTACTTGATGAAACACAAGTCTGAGACCTTTGAAAAGTTCAAGGAATTTCAGAATGAAGTAGAAAATCAACGTGACCGAAAGATAAAATTCTTACGATCGGATCATGGAGGAGAATATTTAAGTCACGAATTTGGTACACACTGAAGAAAATGTGGAATCGTTTCACAACTCACGCCGCCTGGAACACCTCAGCGTAACGGTGTGTCTGAACGTCGTAATCGCACTCTATTGGATATGGTGCGATCTATGATGTCTCTTACCGATTTACCGCTATCATTTTGGGGATACGCTCTAGAGACAGCTACATTCACTTTAAATAGGGCACCGTCTAAATCCGTTGAGACGACACCGTATGAATTATGGTTTGGGAAGAAACCTAAGTTGTCGTTTCTAAAAGTTTGGGGATGCGATGCTTATGTCAAGAAACTTCAACCTGAAAAGCTCGAACCCAAGTCGGAAAAATGCGTCTTCATAGGATACCCTAAAGAAACCATTGGGTATACCTTCTACTTAAGATCCGAGGGCAAGATCTTTGTTGCCAAGAACGGATCCTTTCTGGAAAAAGAGTTTCTCTCGAAAGAACTAACTGGGAGGAAAGTAGAACTCGATGAAGTACTACCTCTTGAACGGGATAGTAGTGCAGCTCAGGAAAATGTTTCTGTGATGCCTACACCAACTGAAGAGGAAAATAATGATGATGATCAAGGTACTTCGGATCAGGTTGCTACTGAACTTCGTAGGTCCACAAGGACACGTTCCGCACCAGAGTGGTACGGCAACCCTGTCCTGGAAATCATGTTGTTGGACAACGGTGAACCTTCGAACTATGAAGAAGCAATGGCGGGCCCAGATTCCAACAAATGGCTAGAAGCCATGAAATCCGAGATAGAATCCATGTATGAAAACAAAGTATGGACTTTGACTGACTTGCCCGATGATCGGCAAGCGATAGAAAACAAATGGATCTTTAAGAAGAAGACGGACGCGGATGGTAATGTCACCATCTATAAAGCTCGACTTGTCGCTAAGTGTCGGGGAAACTGATCCACGAACACCTATGGGGCCGGCGGACCGGGCCCCTTTCAGTTCGGCGGGGGGCGGAGGTCGCACGAAGAGCGGATCGAGGCGAAGCACACGAGCAGTTTACCCAGCTTCGGAGCTCTCCGGAGAGATAATACTCCTACTGCTGCTTGTCTGATTGTATTCTGTTCTTGCTCGAGAGAGCTAAGTGTTTTTCTGGCTTCCGAATGAGCCAAACCCCCTCTACGTTGCGCATGGGCCTCCTTTTATATGCTCAAGGGGTCACCGACAGGTGGCAATGCAGAGAAGGGTAAAAATGGAAAAGAAGTTGTGGTTGGTACACCTACTTGCACAGTGTATCCTACCTAACCCTGACGGCAGGGGACAAGGGCATTGAATGCACGTTTGTGTCGCCCAAACAGTGCAGAAAGGGACCGTCAGGGACGCCACCGTTCGCCACGATGGCGATCTTGTCAGCATCGCATGCGACCGCGCACCGCTGGCTGCACAGCCTCCTGCCACGCGCGCCTGGAGGAGCCCCCGGGCGACACGTTGGTGGATGCGCTGGAGCGTGGGTACAGGGTGGTTACTTGCCGCGGCAAGCGCCTTGCCGCGGTCGTCGTCTTGTCGCGCCCGGAATCTTGCCGCTCACCAGGCCTTGAGATGCCTTGGTTGATCTTCCCGGCAAGCTCCTCTTGCCGGGGTCTTGTCGCCTTGCCGGGACGCGTGGCGCGTTGCGGCAAGTTCCTTGGGATGCCTTGGTTGGCCTTCCCGGCAAGCTCCTCTTGCCGGGGCCTTGTCTCCTTGGCTTGAATACTTTGTTCTTGAATGGCTCCAAAGGAACCACGGAGGACCGTGGCGGTCATCCGGCAAGCCTTGCCGCGGGGTGCTGCAACTGCCCGTGCACAAGTTCGGGATACTAGGGTACCCCTATTCTAGTACACCGACAGGAGCCCCCGGGCCTGGGCCACACACGGCGCCGAGCGCTGTTGGGCCAGGCCCAAAACAGGGCACGGGCACACGCGGCCTGGGTTACGCCGAATCTTGCTCCATATCCACCGCGCCCTCCCCTAACGGCACGCGTTGAATGCGGCGTCGTGGGAGAGATCGTGGGTGGTTTCTTTATTCGGAAGGGTGAAACGTCCGCCCCCTCCCTCTTTATAAGCAGGGGAAACAGGGGCAGTTCACCCGTCTCTCCGTTTGTTGCTCCAACTCCAGAAATCTCCGCCGCTCCCCCCCCTTCTTCTCGAAGCAGAAAGAGAGCAGTGCTCCGCCCCCCCCATTGCCACCAGCTTCACCAACGCCGTCGACCTCCCTCACCACCTCCGCCATGGCTCCAAAAGCCGACAAGGGGAAGGGCGTGAAGTCGGCCGAGGCGCAGCGGCTCGCGGCGCTGCGGAAGGAGCGGGCCCTCTTCCCCCCTCAGCTTGGTGCGCAGGAGCTGAGGGAGTACTACTACCTCTTCTGGTCGACAGAGACGCGAGCGCATCCGCGCACGAGGGTACTCCCGGCCACCGCTTCGAGACTGGCTCCGACCGGGTATCCCTTCTTCGCGTTGTTCTTCTACCGCGGGCTCTGCCCGCCTTTTTCTGATTTTCTCTTTGAGCATTTGCTTGACTCTTCTCCCCTCTTCCATTCGTCAGATCCATCCGCCACAGAGCCGATGGAAACCGAGGCCGCCGAAGGAGAGGCCGGCGTTGATGAACCCGCCGGCGAAGAGGCCGCCAAGGCTACCGCCGCAGAAGCCGGCGAGGGATCTGGCGATCGTACTGACGGCCCCGAGGCCGCAGGAGCGCCAGGCACTGCACCGACCGTCGACCCCTCCGCTGCTGCTGCGGCGCCAGGCTCCGAAGAGCCCCAGCCCGGCACCTACTTGAAGGCCGGCGACGGCATCTTCATCAAGCTTCCCTGGGCATCAAGCTCCAGGGCGCCGGTCGAAGGAGAAACCCTGGATGGAGAAGTGCTTGCCTCCGCGGGGCTGATGCTGGTCGACGCGCCAAGCGGCAGCAGTGACGAGCCTGAAGAGGAGCGGCTGCTGCGGAAGCTGACGTCGCTCTACCATGCCCGACAAGCCAAGCTGGCTTCCCGAGAAGCGCTTGTCGTGAGGGCGGGAGTTGATATCGAGAAGCGCGCGGAGGAGCT
The DNA here is from genome assembly GCF_002162155.2 of Triticum dicoccoides. Lineage (NCBI taxonomy): Eukaryota > Viridiplantae > Streptophyta > Magnoliopsida > Poales > Poaceae > Triticum > Triticum dicoccoides. The sequence goes on along the minus strand of NC_041383.1, from coordinate 466,630,300 downwards.
CCGGGGCCTCAGGCAGGATGCTCTCTGGAATCTGGCAGGGGAGCGGGAGCAAGTCGCCGAGGAGAGGAAAGCCTTCCTCCTCGCGAAGGCTGAGCTTGAAGAGCAGCAGCGGCTTGCTGCCGAGAGGCTATCTGCGCGGGATGGTGATTTGGCACAGCGCAAGGTCAACCTTGACAGCCACAAGGAAGAGCTTACCGCGCGTGAGCAATCAATTGGCGGGGCTGTCAAGGAAGCAAGGGATGCTGCCGCAGCCGCTGAGGCCGCCAAGAAAGAGCTGGAGGCGAAGGTGGCGCAGCTGGAGGCCAATCTCAAGACGAGCGGCGAGGAGCTTGCCATGCTCAAGCGCGAGCGCGAGAAGGATGCTGCCGCCCATGGTGAGCTGCAGGGTCTTCTCGCTGAGAGGAGTAAGGAGCTCAGCGCCGCCAAGGATTCCAACGCGGATCTTGAGCTGAAGCTGGCTACGCTGACTCAGACGCTGGACGACGCCAGGGAGCGGGAGGTGACCTTGTCGGAGAAGATCAAGGCCGACGAGGCGCTGCTGGCGAGTATTGCCGTTACCCAGAACTCATTTAGGGAGACTGTGGAGCACTGGACCGAGGGTCTGGTGAATATTGCCGCAGTCATCGACGGGGAGCTGGCGCAGCTGGGGATGGAGGGCTTCGGTTATTCTTCCGACGAGCATCTCCAACCCAGCGCCAAGCTCAGTTTGTTCTTCAAGGGCGTGGCGACGGCCCTCCAGCGGCTCCGGGAGAAGATCCCAAAGCAGCTAGCCGACGAGTCGCGCAAGATCTGCGCGGGAGTTCTTCAGAAGGTGCTGGTGAAGGTGGCCTTCCGCAACCCAGGCCTCAACCTCACCAACGTCCTCAGGTCCTTGCCGCCTGACGCTGATCTGGAAGCGCTCAAGGCCCTTGTCGCACCCATTATGGACAAGGTGAGCGATATCAAGAGGGTTGAGGGCGATCGCGTAGACTAGGCCGCCCGTTTACTCTTTCTCCTTGTCGCTGCCGGCCATATTATGAGATCAGTCTGTTAGAGCTGCGACAAGTTATCTTGTAATATAACTCTATTTCTAGTATCGATTGCTACGTTATTTCCTTTACTAGATTCCTTCCTTTGTATGTTTTTACCCTACGCTTTTAGGGAACTTGTTGGCGCAGGCACCCGAGCCACGAGCGCTGAGTGCGGGACGTTAGCAGCCTGCTGGCGGTGCCGCTTCCGACAAGAAACCTTGTCGCGACTAGTTGCAGCACACTTAAGTTGTTGAGCGGACTCGAAACAAAGTAAGGGCGCAACTAGCTATGAGTTGGTTCCTCCGCGCACAGGTTTTCCATACAAATCACGGTCGTTCGAGGAAGATAACTTAAAAATTAGAACTAACTGCTCAAACTGTGGCAACTTAGCTTTTCTGTTGTTTGCTTCCCGGCAAGATGAAACTTCTTTAAACGACGCCTTGTCCGCACCATTATCTTCTCCTTTCCCCCGGCAAACTTGTGTGCGAGGGAACCTTCCTTTCCTTTATTGATAAAAAGAAAGAAGAGAAAATAAAGGTATGGAGCCTTTCGGCTCGTTATTGCTTACCGGGGGTAGGTGCTGCACAAAGTGTCAGATAACACGTGCAAAAAAGAATATAATGCATGAAATTGACAAGATGTGCGGAGCACATGAGCTTTACTTATGCACGGGATCTGCGCCCGGCTTTGTACAAAGGATTACATGCAACATCGGCAAGACTTGTACAAAAGGTGGTTGCCGGAACGGGTTCCGGCAACCGCGCCCTACGGGTAAAACTTACGAAGATGCTCAATGTTCCAGGAGTTACTCACCGGAATGCCATCTTCGGTCTCAAGGCGGACAGCGCCGGGCCTAGTGACTCGTTTCACCTGATAAGGGCCTTCCCACTTTGGCGTCAACTTGTTGGAATTCTTGGCGGACTGAACGCGTGAAAGAACAAGGTCGCCTTCCTCGAAACTTCTGGCATTAACCTTGCGGCTATGGTAGCGGCGCAAAGCTTGCTGGTATCGAGCAGCTCGTACAGCAGCCTGAAGATGGTCCTCCTCAAGGAGCAGCGTGTCATCTTGTCGCAGCTGCTCTTGCTCAAGCTCATCATAAGCGAGCACTCGAGGCGACCCGTATACGAGTTCTGTGGGGAGAACTGCCTCTGCTCCATAGACTAGAGCGAAAGGTGTCTGGCCAGTGGCTCGATTTGGCATCGTTCTGATCGACCAAAGAACCACCGGCAGCTCCTCGATCCAGTTTCTTCCGCACTTGTGCAGCCTGTCGAAAGTCCTGGTCTTGAGCCCACGCAGCACTTCAGCATTTGCCCTCTCCGCTTGACTGTTGCTTCTCGGATGAGCAACAAAAGCGAAACAGACCTTGGCGCCAAGATCTTGGACGTATTGCATGAAGGTGCGGCTCGTAAATTGCGTGCCATTGTCGGTGATGATCCTGTTAGGGATCCCGAAACGGCAAACAATCGACCTGAAGAACTTGACTGCTGACTGTGCTGTCACCTTCCTCACTGGTTCCACTTCCGGCCACTTCGTGAACTTGTAGATTGCAACGTACAAGTATTCAAAGCCCCCGACAGCTCGGGGAAAGGGGCCGAGGATGTCGAGCCCCCAGACCGAAAATGGCCAGGATAAAGGGATCGTCTGGAGAGCTTGAGCTGGCTGGTGTATCTGCTTGGAATGGAACTGGCACGCTTCACACTTGGTTACTTGTGCAGTTGCATCCTGGAGGGCTGTCGGCCAAAATAAACCTTGCCGGAATGCCTTGCCGGCAAGTGCTCTTGCGCCAATGTGGTGACCACATACGCCTCCATGTATCTCTGCCAATAGCTTCTGTCCTTCTTCCCGGTGAATACACTTCAATTTCACACCGTTGTGTCTTCTTCTATACAGTGTGTCATCGACAAACTGGTACATACTTGACTGCCGGGCTACTCTTTCCACTTCTTCTTGTTCTTCGGGAAGTTCTCCTGTCTGAAGGAAATGGACAATCTGTTGTGCCCATGCTAGAGCTTGCGGCTCGACAACAAGGACTAAAGGCACATCTGCTGCTGCGGGAACATCCGCTTCTACGGCAAGAACCTGTGGCTCCGCCGGAGCTTGATGTTCCCCGGCAAGCTTAACGGAGCAAAACTTGTCGGGAGTGTCTGCTTCAACGGAACAAACCCTAAGGCTTGTCGGAGCAGACTGCTCCTCAGCATGCTTGGCGTTGATCTTGGGGACCTTCTTGGCGGCGGCTTCAGGGAGCTCTGCCAGAAAATAGTCACCAGAAATCAACTTCCTCTTCTTGCTCTGTCCAGTTGATGGTGTTACAGACGGTTGAGTCAGCTTGAGCACAAAGATCCCTGGTTCCACAGGTAACTTAAGTGCGGCGCACTTTGACAGGCCATCAGCAATGTCATTCTGAGCTCTTGGAACATGTTCCATCTGTAGGCCGTCAAAGTGCTCTTCTAGATTTCTCACTTCATCAACATAAGCTTCCATCAACGGACTCTGATAATTCTTGTTCACTTGGCGGACGACAAGCTGTGAGTCACCCCTGACGATGAGCTTCTTGATCCCAAGGTCTGCCGCGATCCTGAGACCGGCAAGCAAACCTTCATACTCTGCAGTATTGTTCGTTGCTTGCTCCTTGGGAAAATGCATCTGGACTACGTACTTGAGGTGCTCTCCGGTGGGCGCGACAAGCAGCACGCCCGCACCGGCGCCTTGCAGCGAAAAGGCACCATCAACGTACATCAGCCACTCTTTGCTTGCTTCCTTGACGGGGATGCTCGTTTCTGGAATCTCTTCGTCTTGTGTTGGTGTCCACTCTGCTATGAACTCCGCCAATGCCCTGCTTTGGATAGTTGAAGTGCTTTCAAACTTGAGGCCAAAGCTTGACAGTTCCAGTGCCCACTCGACAATCCTGCCTGTCGCTTCTGGATTTTGCAGTATCCTCTTGAGTGGAAAACGAGTGACGACTGTGATCTCATGTGCTTGGAAGTAATGGCGCAGCTTTCTCGAGGCCATGAGAAGGCGAAAAGCAGTTTCTGCACCCCAGAATACCTTGACCTAGCCCCCTGCAGAAGGGAACTGACAAAGTAAACCGGGCGCTGCACCATTCTTTTCTGCATCTCCTTATGCGTCTGCGCAGATCCATCTTTGTCGGGACCAGAGCTTGCCGGATTAGAGCTTGCCGGACCAGAGCTTGCCGGACCAGAGCTTGCCGGTGAAGCCCCCTGCTTGTCGCTGGATGCATTTGCCGTGGTTGCTGGCTCATCATTCGCCTCCCTCTCCGCTACTAACGCAGCACTAACCACTTGATTGGTTGCCGCTATATATAGCAGCAACTTCTCTTGTGGCTTAGGTGCGACAAGTGTTGGAGTGGAGGACAGGTATTTCTTCAAGTCCCGCAGCGCAGCCTCCGCTTCCGGAGTCCATTTCATTGGACCTGCCTTTTTCAATATTTTGAAAAATGGCAGGGCGCGCTCAGCAGACCTAGAGATAAACCTGCTGAGAGCAGCTACGCAACCGGCAAGTCTTCGTACATCCTTGACGCGCTTCGGCACTTCAATCTGCTCAATGGCCTTGATCTTGTCGGGATTGGCTTCAATTCCCTGTTGAGACACAAAGAACCCGAGAAGCTTGCGGGAGGGGACTCCAAACACGCACTTCTCGGGGTTAAGCTTGAGGTTGATCTTGCGCAGATTCGCAAAGGTTTCGTCTAAATCTTGAATTAGGGTCGCCTTGTCCTTGCTCTTGACCACTATGTCATCCATGTAGGCTTCCACATTTCTGTGCATTTGCGGTTCAAAAGCGTCATGGACTACCCTTGCAAATGTTGAACCAGCATTCTTCAAACCGAAAGGCATCCGTATGAAACAGTATGTGCCACATGGGGTAATGAATGCGGTCTTCTCCTCATCTTCTTCTGCCATGAAGATCTGATGATATCCTGAGTATGCATCAAGAAATGAAAGCAAGTCACATCCGGCCGTCGAGTCAACAATCTGGTCGATGCGCGGCAAGGGAAATGGATCTTTGGGGCAAGCTTTATTAACATCGGTAAAGTCAATACACAGCCTCCATTTTCCGTTTGCCTTGCGCACGACTACAGGATTGGCCAACCACGTAGGATGGAGCACTCCTCTGACAAGGCCTGCTGCTTCCAATTTCTTGATCTCTTCTGCAATGAATTCTTGGCGCTCCAATGCCTGTTTCCTGACTTTCTGCTTGACGGGCCACGTGTGAGGACAGACGGCAAGATGGTGCTCGATTACTTTCCTGGGAACACCGGGGATGTTAGATGGTTGCCATGCAAACACGTTGACGTTCGCCCGCAGGAAAGCAACGAGTGCGCTTTCCTATTTAGGGTCGAGAGTGGCACTGATGGTGAAGGTACCACCAGTGCCGTCCTCCTTGGCGGACACCTTCTTGGTCTCTGGTGGAGCTGCCATTGTCTTCTTACACTTGCCGGTGGAGCTCGATGGTGCGTCCTCGACGGTAGCGCAGCACTCCGAAGAGGTGCGCTTGCCGGAGTGGGCATCAGAACTCTTGCCGGACTTGGTCTTCTTCTTCCCCCCGGGAGCTTTAGCGGCAAGTGAGTTGCGATCTGTTGCGGCTGCTGCTTCCCGGTAAATCTTGTCGGTGCAGATAAGGGCATCCTTCTTGTCGCCAGGGACAGAGATGACACTTATCGGGCCTGGCATCTTCAGTATGTTGTATGCATAATGAGAGGCTGCCATGAACTTGGTGAGTGCTGGACGGCCAAGTATCCCATTGTAAGGCAATGGAAAGTCAGCAACGTCAAAAGTGACCCTCTCAGTCCTGAAGTTCAACTCGCTGCCAAATGTTACCGGCAACGTGATCTTTCCCTTTGCTCCTTCCCGGATTGATTCCTTGAAATGTGCCGGTCTCTTCGAGCTCGCCATCAGGGATCTGAAGCTTCTGGAGTACTGCGGAGGAGATCAAGTTCAAGCCGGCCCCGCCGTCAACTAGCATCTTGGTGACCTTGAGGTTGCGGATAGTTGGTGAAACCAACATCGGCAAGCACTCGACCGCAGTTATGCGATCAGGGTGATCCTCAATATCAAAGATGATAGGCGTGCTGGACCATTTCAGAGACTTGCGTGACTCGACGGGTGGTTCTGCCGCATTGACTTCCCGCACCCACTGCTTGAGCTGGCGGTGTGAAGTATGCAGAGAAGCACCACCGTCAACGCACAGGACCTCTGTGGCTTTCTGGAACTCCTGCTCGTCGGTCTCATCTTCATCCATATCTTCATCGTCGTCGTCCTCTTCATCCTTGTCGCGGCCGCGGGGAGGTCTGTCTCCTTGCCTCTGCTTGGCCTTGCTGCGGCGTCCTCCTCGGCCGGGCGTTTCTTGCCAGCTCCTCCAGCACCTTCCTGGGCTTTCTCCTTGTCGTGCCGCTCGTATTCAGCCTTTTGCTGCTCAACAAGCTGCTCGACCTTCTTGCAACTCTGGAGGTCATGGCCCTTGGTGCGGTGGATCTTGCAGTATTGCTTGTTGGTGCTGTCCTGCTTGTCGGCGACCGCCACAGCTGCGGCAACCTCCTTGCCGGAGCTACCAGCTTCGGCTTTCTTGCCGGACTGCTCAACAACTAGCACATCTTTGCCTTTCTTCTTCCTGTTGTTCCGCCGCCGGTTCTGTCTTGCCGGGGCAGTGTCCTCACTATCAGATCCTCCTGCTCCCGTGTTCTCTCCGGGGAGTTTCCTCCCTTCCTCAGCACATGCACACTTGTCGGCTAGGGCATATAGCTCACTGACATCTCTAATCTTGCACATCGCCATCTCCTCCCGCATCCTGCGGTTCCGCACGTTCTAATGGAACACGCTAATTACCGCGGCAGGGTGGACATCTGGGATGTTGTGCTGTACGCGGCTGAATCTCTGAATGTACTTGCGCAGGGGCTCTCCTTCCTTCTGGGCAAGCAGATGAAGATCGCTCTCTTGGTCATGAGGCTTGTGGCCGCCTGTAAAGGCGCCGACAAACTGATGGCACAGATCTGCCCAGGAAGATATGGAGTTGTCCGGCAAGTGCATGAGCCAGGATCTGACATTGGGTTTGAGTACTAGTGGGAAGTAGTTGGCAAGGATCTTGTCGTCTCGTCCCCCGGCAGCCTGCACCGCAATGGTGTAGATGCTGAGGAACTCCGACGGATGCGTCTTGCCGTCGTACTTCTCCGGTACGTCTGGCTTGAAGTTCTTCGTGCTGGGCCACTGGACTTGCTGCAGCTCACGAGTGAACGCAGGGCAATCTACCGCGTACGGCAAGTCGCCTGGTTCCCCTGGCGCATGCATGTCAACAGAGGGCCCAACGCGCTTGTCGGATTGACGTCGCGCTTCTCTTCAGCGCTCGATGCGAGTACGAGCGTCTTCTTGCTGTCGTTCGTGAAGAACTTGGCGCTGATCACGATGAGCTTGTGGATCCAATGATGCAGTGGAGTCGCTGTCGAGGTGGATCCGACGAGTCGGCGATCTTGGCCTTCGGGGTGGAGAGTGCATGGTGGTTGCACCCCCACCGGTTTCGTCGCCACCGGCTCGTGCCTGGCAGTCCTGCCGCGGCTGCGATGCAGTTGGCTGCCGCGGAGTGTTGCCGTTGGCAAAGCCGATGAGACTTTGAATGGTGTCCCTCCATTGGTCGATCTTGTCTTCCGCTGGAGGGTAATCCAGGAGCAGTTGAGCTCGCGCCAAAGCTTCCGCCGGAGTGGTGGGCGGTAGTGGCGGACGGTGCGAGGAGCGGGATATGCTCGGACTTCTAACTATGTTAGAAGGAGTAGTATCCCGTCCAGGTGACCGTGTCTCGCTCGTGCCGGCACGTTGGCGCACATGCTGGTCTTGAGCACCTCGAGATCCACCAGCTCGATCTTGTCCCAACGAACGTATGGTACTGCGAATACCATGACGCTGTCGGTCCTGCGCCTCCTGAGATGGGCGCGGGACATGTACGGACGCCGAGGTCTGCGCGGCCTTGTCCTTGGACCTGGCAGCATCGTGATCTTCCTCGTCGACGTCCGTTCTTCCGCCGGCGCCTACTCCACCACCCGCTTGCTCCGGTGGTGGTGGAAGTGACGTGGACGGAGCAGCTGCCACCGAAGTCTTCTTCTTCGGTGGCATGTCGAAGAAGAAAATGAAGATCTAGCTCGTGTGAACGCCGGATCAGGTTCACGCAATCTCGACGCCCCCTACCTGGCGCGCCAAAGATGTCGGGGAAACTGATCCACGA
>NC_041383.1:466591679-466621580 GCF_002162155.2 Triticum dicoccoides | reverse complement strand
ATCGAGGCGAAGCACACGAGCAGTTTACCCAGCTTCGGAGCTCTCTGGAGAGATAATACTCCTACTGCTGCTTGTCTGATTGTATTCTGTTCTTGCTCGAGAGAGCTAAGTGTTTTTCTGGCTTCCGAATGAGCCGAACCCCCTCTACGTTGCGCATGGGCCTCCTTTTATATGCTCAAGGGGTCACCGATAGCTGGCAATGCAGAGAAGGGTAAAAATGGAAAAGAAGTTGTGGTTGGTACACCTACTTGCACAGTGTATCCTACCTAACCCTGACGGCAGGGGACAAGGGCATTGAATGCCCGTCTGTGTCGCCCAAACAGTGCAAAAAGGGACCGCCAGGGACGCCACCGTTCGCCACGATGACGATCTTGTCAGCGTCGCATGCCACCGCGCACCGCTGGCTGCACAGCCTCCTGCCACGCGCGCCTGGAGGAGCCCCGGGGCGACACGTTGGTGGATGTGCTGGAGCGTGGGTACAGGGTGGTTACTTGCCGCGGCAAGCGCCTTGCCGCGGTCGTCGTCTTGTCGCGCCTGGAAGCTTGCCGCTCACCAGGCCTTGAGATGCCTTGGTTGGTCTTCCTGGCAAGCTCCTCTTGCCGGGGTCTTGTCGCCTTGCCGGGACGCGTGGCGCGTCGCGGCAAGTTCCTTGGGATGCCTTGGTTGGCCTTCCCAGCAAGCTCCTCTTGCCGGGGCCTTGTCTCCTTGGCTTGAATACTTTGTTCTTGAATGGCTCCAAAGGAACCACGGAGGACCGTGGCGGTCATCCGGCAAGCCTTGCTGCGGGGTGCTGCAACTGCCCGTGCACAAGTTCGGGATACTAGGGTACCCCTACTCTAGTACACCGACACTAAGGGTTATCGGCAAGTTCAAGGGATTGACTATGATGAGACTTTCTCTCCCATAGCGAAGCTTAAGTCCGTTCAAATCATGTTAGCAATTGCCGCATACTATGATTATGAGATATGGCAGATGGACGTCAAAATGGCATTCCTTAACGGGCATCTTAAGGAAGAACTGTATATGATGCAGCCGGAGGGTTTTGTCGATCCTAAGAATGCTAACAAAGTATGCAAGCTCTAGCGATCCATTTATGGGCTGGTGCAAGCATCTCGGAGTTGGAACATTCGTTTTGATGAGATGATCAAAGCGTTTGGGTTTATGCAGACTTACGGAGAAGCCTGCATTACAAGAAAGTGAGTGGGAGCTCTGTAGCATTTCTCATATTATATGTAGATGACATACTTTTGATGGGAAATGATATAGAACTTTTGGACAGCATTAAGGCCTACTTGAATAAGTGTTTTTCAATGAAGGACCTTGGAGAAGCTGCTTATATATTAGGCATCAAGATCTATAGAGATAGATCGAGACGCCTCATAGGTCTTTCACAAAGCACATACCTTGATAAGATTTTGAAGAAGTTCAAAATGGATCAGTCCAAGAAGGGGTTCTTGCCTGTATTGCAAGGTGTGAGATTGAGCTCGGCTCAATGCCCGACCACGGCAAAAGATAAAGAAGAGATGAGTGTCATCCCCTATGCTTCAGCCATAGGATCTATTATGTATGCCATGCTGTGTACCAGACCTGATGTAAACCTTGTTGTGAGTTTGGTAGGAAGGTACCAAAGTAATCCCGGCAAGGAACACTGGATAGCGGTCAAGAATATCCTAAAGTACCTGAAAAGGACGAAGGACATGTTTCTCATTTATGGAGGTGACGAAGAGCTCGTCGTAAAGGGTTACGTCGATGCTAGCTTCGACACAGATCTGGATGACTCTAAGTCACAAACCGGATACATGTATATGTTGAATGGTGGAGCAGTAAGCTGGTGCAGCTGCAAGCAGAGCGTCGTGGCGGGATCTACATGTGAAGCGGAGTACATGGCAGCCTCGGAGGCAGCGCATGAAGCAATTTGGGTGAAGGAGTTCATCACTGACCTAGGAGTCATACCCAATGCGTCGGGGCCGATCAAACTCTTCTGTGACAACACTGGAGCAATTGCCCTTGCCAAGGAGCCCATGTTTCACAAGAAGACCAGGCACATCAAGCGTCATTTCAACTCCATCCGTGAAAATGTTCAAGATGGAGACATAGATATTTGCAAAGTACATACGGATTTGAATGTAGCAGATCCATTGACTAAACCTCTCTCGCGAGCAAAACATGATCAACACCAGAACTCTATGGGTGTTCGATTCATCACAATGTAACTAGATTATTGACTCTAGTGCAAGTGGGAGACTGTTGGAAATATGCCCTAGAGGCAATAATAAAAGCATTATTATATTTCCTTGTTCATGATAATTGTCTTTTATTCATGCTATAATTGTATTATCCGGAAATCGTAATACACGTGTGAATACATAGACCACAATACGTCCCTAGTAAGCCTCTAGTTGACTAGCTCGTTCGTCAACAGATAGTCATGGTTTCCTGACTATGGACATTAGATGTCATTGACAACGTGTCAGGACCCCGACTCAATGCCACATCGATCTAGCATGTAACACTTCATATCACTTTGCGACCTCACGCACGGTATTCCCACGGGTGTCGCCTTACCTTTGCCCGGGACCGTTTGCGCCTTTTGGCACACGTATATGACAGTGTCGCTAGCATCCATATGATAAGGAGCCCGGGCTGACATGGCTAGTCGTAAACCCAAAGTGGCACAAACTTACAGGGACAGGCATCCATGACCCAGCATCGAACGTGTCGGTCATCTGCGAGTGAATCCAGGCTGTAGCACTGGGCTAGCAGGACTCCGGTGGACCGGGCTGTAGCAGGCTAACAGGACTCCGGTATTCATCGCGTGACATTTCCCCGAAGGGACAGACACAGGAACGAAGAAGGACACATGCCGGCCAGCCTAAGTGTTCCGGAGCAGTAGCAAGCTACCATGGCTCGGTGGAAACACTAGGACACATTTCCCGGTAAGAGAGGCTACTAAGGATAAACAACTAGATAGCCAGATCCCACACATACCAAGCATTTCAATAACATACACACAATATGCTCGATATGTGCAAATACAACATGGCATCACAACATGACTCTACGACTCAAGTAATTTATTCAATAGGCTCCGAGGAGCGAGATATTACAAACATGGGTCTTATGACCCAACAATCAGAGCATACAAGTCAAAGCACATGCGGAAGCTTAACATGTCTGAGTACAGACATCTATAAATGAAAAAGGCTGAGAAGCCTGACTATCTACCAATCCTGCCGAGGCACAAGATCGTAGCTGAGGTAACAAGCTAAACGTCGAAGTCCACGTGGAACTACTAGTGAGACCGAAGTCTCTCTGCAAAAACATAAAATAGGCAAACGTGAGTACAAATGTACCCAGCAAGACTTACATCAGAACTATCTACATATGCATCATTATCAGCAAAGGGGATGGTGGGGTTTAACTGCAGCAAGCCAGCTTTGACTCGGTGGCTATCCTAAACTACGACTGCGAGTAACTCTTTTGAGGTGGCGCACACGAGTCCACATATTCACCATATCAATACACCACTATGGATCCGCTCCCGTCTCCCTACGAGAACGCCATCCATAGTACTCACGCTTATCTTGTGTATTTTAGAGTATCCACTTTCACTTGTCTATGAACTGATATAAGCAACCCAGAAGTCCTTTTCCGCGGACACGGCTATTCGAATAGATCATATTAACCCTGCAGGGGTGTACTTCTTCACACACGCTCTCACCACTTACCGCCGTTTACACGACATGTACTCGGCAACCTTCAAGCGGAAGCCCAACGTGGGTGTCGGCCACGGCCTGCCTAAACACTCAAGTCTCTAGTCCAGGTTTATCGCCTATTCGGGTTCCATCCATGAGGAGATCCGGCCGGAGTTTCGCTCACAGCCCCAAACGATGTGAACAGGGTTCCGTGACACCAAACGGGCGCCCGGTTTACCCGGCCACGTGCCTACCACATCACAGCCCACCCCTACGGTCAGCGCTGCACACGGCCTCCAGCATACTACAAACACCAGAAACTACTTGCAACTCCTGGACAGAGGACAAGGGTGATCAAGAAGCCGAGAGGGTCCATTGGTTTCGGGCCCAATGCGTGGTAGTAGCTGAATCATGGATCACAAACACAGAACTCAGTTCCTGAGGACGGCTACAATGAGACAACCCACCATGTACTCCTACATGGCCTCTCACCGCTACCTTTACCAAATGGTGTTCACACACTTAGCTCACACACAGTAGGACATGTTCACACACCTCTGATTCATCCCCGATGAATCAGACCCGACTCAACTCTAAGCAGTAGCAGGCATGACAAACAAGCATGAATGAGTAGGCACAACAGGGCTCAAACAACTCCTACTCATGCTAGTGGGTTTCATCTATTTACTGTGGCAATGACAGGTCATGCAAAGGATAAAGGGGTTCAGCTACCGCAGCAAGTAACAGATGAATCGTTGTTGTCCTAATGCAGTAAAAGAGAGCAGGAGCGAGAGAGTGGGATTGTATCGGAATGAACAAGGGGGTTTTGCTTGCCTGGCACTTCTGAAGATAACATTGAGTCTTCATCAGTGTCAACGATCACACCATCGGTATCACGTCTATCGAGAGGGGACAAATACCGGCAACATAGAAGGGAACACAATCAATGCAATGCACAATACGATGCATGATCATGACATGGCAAAATGAATGTGTTTTGAGCTAATGCAACTAGCAACAGATTAAATGAAGTTGGTTTGAATACAAGATTCAAATTTAAACTCCATATGTGATTATTCAAATGCCATTTAATTGATTTGTGCTAAACAGCAGCTATAAGTTGTTCTAACATGCATGAAAATGGTACAGATGGATTCCTTGAATTCTTCTGATAATTTTTCATATATAAATTATTTAATTTGGAGTTACGGTTGAATTTCTATGATTTTTAGAAGTTTATACAATTTTCTGGAATTTTCTGAATAAAAACAAATCCAGAAAACATTACTGCGTCATCCTGACGTCATGATGACATCAGCAGGTCAACGTGGCACAGCCCGGTCAAACTCTGACCTGTGGGTCCCGAGTGTCAGTGGTTAGTTAACTAACCAAATTTAGTTAGCGTTAAACTATTGCTAATCCTGGTTTAGTTAGTGGCCTGGGGCCCACACGTCAGTGAGAGAGAGGGGAGGTCAAACCGGGCAGTGGGGTCAACCCACGCCGGTCATCGGGTCAGCGGTCGCCGGCGTTTAGCCACCGGCGAGTCCAGGCGCGGTGGAGGGCTCGGGAAACGCCCTCCGGCGACCAAAACAGCGGCAACGATCATCTACGCGTAGCTGGCGCTCAGCCGTATCCATCTAAGCAAGCGGGAGGGGCTGAGGTCGAGCGGGCTCGCCGGAATCAGGCTCGCGGCGGCGGCCGAGGTTCGGACCTCGACGGAAACGAGGCTACGGTTGACGAGAGGATGAACAGGTGCTTATTCTGGGCTCCTGGGACCATGCTGAGCGCAGACACGTGCTCAAACACGGGCGGCAGCAACTGTGGCCGCGGCGGCGCCATGGCCGTCGGCGGAGAGCTCTCGGCTCGTTGTGAACGGCGGCTAGAGAGGGAGATAGGGCACGGGGAGAGGGGGAATCGGGTCAAAGGCTCACCGCGGAGCTGCAGGGAGGGTTAGTGGGCTCGGGGGCGCGCCGGAGTGGCCGAATTGACGGAGAAGGGCGCCGGGGCCGAAGCTTGAAGACGATGTCGATGGCGGCTGCTCGGGGCCCTTCTGGTCGCGTGAGACGACGAGGAGGACGAGGGCGGAACAGCGGAGCTCTGGGAGGCGTCGGGGAGGCGAGACGGTGGCTGTGGCTATGGATGCGACGGCGGCGCCGGGTGCGCTCGGGTGTGGCGTGGCAGAGAGCAGAGGGGGGGGGGAAGAAGCACGGGAGGAAGTGAGAGGGGTCCAGGGGGTCGGCGCAGCGCCGAGAGGATGACGCGAGGCGTCGCGGTGTCCAGGCGATGCAGACGAGCAGGGTGGTGGCGTGGCAAGCTCGGGCGCGTGCGCCGAGTCCCTCCTCTGCCTACTGGCGCGAGGAGGAAGGCGACAGGGAGGAGGAGGTGGGCTGGGCCTGCCAGCTAGGCCGCCAGGTAGGTTTGGGCCGGGTGGGCTGACAGGTAAGCTGAGGTAAGTTCTCTCTCTCTGCTTTTATTTATTGTTTTCTATTTTGTTCTGTTTTGTTTTGGTTTAGTAAAAATACTAAACCATTTTATAAAATCCTGAAAATAATTATGTGGCTAGAACTAAAATATACCAAACCACATAAAATGTTCCAGTAATTATTGGACATATATTATTTATATATAATATATCTATCCAATGCAAATAGCTATTTATTTAATTCAAAGGCCCAAAATAATTAACTCTGAGATACCAAAAATATTGTTTTGAGTTTTACCTCTTTGCAATATTTTCAGAGACTAAGAGGAACATTTTCTTGGACTTCTTTGAGGAGATTTTAATGTTGATCATTTTTAGAAGGTTTCTGAGGCTTTGAAAATTCCTCAATTCAAATTTCATTTGAATTAAAACATGATGCTCACATGAGGTCTAGCCTAGTGCATAACAGGACCAGGGATGTGACACAATAGGATCACGTTATTAGGAGAATGACGTGATGGACAAGACCCAATCCTAAGCATAGCACAAGATCGTGTAGTTCGTTTTGCTAGAGCTTTTCCAATGTCAAGTATCTCTTCCTTAGACCATGAGATCGTGTAACTCCCGGATACCGTAGGAGTGCTTTGGGTGTACCAAACGTCACAACGTAACTGGGTGACTATAAAGGTGCACTACAGGTATCTCTGAAAGTGTTTGTTGGGTTGACACGGATCGAGACTGGGATTTGTCACTCCGTATGACGGAGAGGTATCTCTGGGCCCACTCGGTAATGCATCATCATAATGAGCTCAAAGTTACCAAGTGTTTGGTCACGGGATGATGCATTACAGTACGAGTAAAGTGACTTGCCGGTAACGAGACTGAACAAGGTATTGGGATACCAACGATCGAGTCTCGGGCTTGTAACGTACCGATTGACAAAGGGAATAGTATAGGGGGTTGCTTGAATCCTCGACATCGTGGTTCATCTGATGACATCATCGAGGAGCATGTGGGAGCCAACATGGGTATCCAGATCCCGCTGTTGGTTATTGACCGGAGAGCCGTCTCGGTCATGTCTGCATGTCTCCCAAACCCGTAGGGTCTACACACTTAAGGTTCAGTGACGCTAGGGTTATTAGGAAGACTTGTATATGATTACCGAATGTTGTTCGGAGTCCCGGATGAGATACCAGATGTCACGAGGAGTTCCGGAAGGGTCCAGAGGTAAAGATTTATATATGGGAAGTTGTCATGCGGACACCGAAAAGTTTCGGGGCATATCGGTATTGTACCGGGGCCACCGGAGGGGTTCCGGGGGTCCATCGGGAGGGGCCACCCCTCTTGGTGGGCCACATGGGCCGCGTAGGGCAGGGCACCAGCCCCTAGAGGGCTGGGCACCCCCTGGAGGGCTGGGCACCCCCCTTGGGCCCATGCGGCTAGGGTTGGGGGGGGGGGAACCCTAGAGGGGGCGCCCCCTTTGCTTGGGGGGCAAGTCCCCCATCCCTGGCCGCCGCCCCCCCTCTAGATCCCATCTAGAGGGGCCGGCCCCCCTTGCCCCTTCCCCTATAAATAGAGGGGTGAGGGGAGGGCTGCAACACACAACCAAGGCGCAGCCCCTCCCCTCCCCAACACCTCTCCTCCTCCATCACGAGCTTGGCGAAGCCCTGCCGGAGTACTGCTTCTCCACCAACACCACGCCGTCGTGCTGCCGTTGGAGCTGTCTTCCTCAACCTCTCCTTCCTCCTTGTTGGATCAAGACGGAGGAGACGTCGTCCGTTCCGTACGTGTGTTGAACGCGGAGGTGCTGTCCGTTCGGCACTTGGTCATCGGTGATCTGAATCACGTCGAGTATGACTCCATCATCACCGTTCCCTCGAACGCTTCCGCACGCGATCTACAAGTGGTATGTAGATGCAAACTCACTCCCTTGACTCGTTGCTTAGATGAACTCATAGATGGATCTTGGTGAAACCGCAGGAAATTTTTTAATTTTCTGCAACATTCCCCGACAACTCCATCTCACGTGATGATCGGACATGGTGTAGTTGATATGGATCACGTAATCACTTAGAGGATTAGAGGGATGTCTATCTAAGTGGGAGTTCTTAAGTAATATGATTAACTGAACTTAAATTTATCATGAACTTAGTACCTGATAGTATCTTGCTTGTCTATGTTGATTGTAGATAGATGGCCCGTGCTGTTGTTCCGTTAAATTTTAATGCGTTCCTTGAGAAAGCAAAGTTGAAAGATGATGGTAGCAATTACACGGACTGGGTCCGTAACTTGAGGATTATCCTCATTGCTGCACAGAAGAATTATGTCCTGGAAGCACCGCTGGGTGCCAGGCCTGCTGCTGGAGCAACGCCAGATGTTGTGAACGTTTGGCAGAGCAAAGCTGATGACTATATAGTTCAGTTTGCCATGCTTTACGGCTTAGAACCGGGTCTTCAACAATGTTTTGAACGTCATGGAGCATATGAGATGTTCCAAGAGTTGAAGTTAATATTTCAAGCAAATGCCCAGATTGAGAGATATGAAGTCTCCAATAAGTTCTACAGCTGCAAGATGAAGGAGAACAGATCTGTCAGTGAGCATATACTCAAAATGTCTGGGTATAATAATCACTTGATTCAACTGGGAGTTAATCTTCCGGATGATAGCGTCATTGACAGAATTCTCCAATCACTGCCACCAAGCTACAAGAGCTTTGTGATGAACTATAATATGCAAGGGATGGAAAAGACTATTCCCGAGCTCTTCGTGATGCTAAAAGCTGCGGAGGTAGAAATCAAGAAGGAGCATCAAGTGTTGATGGTTAACAAGACCACTAGTTTCAAGAAAAAGGGCAAAGGGAAGAAGAAGGGAAACTTCAAGAAGAACAACAAACAAGTTGCTGCTCAGGAGAAGAAACCCAAGTCTGGACCTAAGCCTGAAACTGAGTGCTTCTACTGCAAGCAGACTGGTCACTGGAAGCGGAACTGCCCCAAGTATTTGGCGGATAATAAGGATGGCAAGGTGAACAAAGGTATATGTGATATACATGTTATTGATGTGTACCTTACTAATGCTCGCAGTAGCACCTAGGTTTTTGATATGATCGCGGTCGGCACGCTACCTCTACATCTACCTTCGGGATTAGTTTTAGACCTAAATAATTGTTATTTGGTGCCAGCGTTGAGCATGAACATTATATCTGGATCTTGTTTGATGCGAGACGGTTATTCATTTAAATCAGAGAATAATGGTTGTTCTATTTATATGAGTAATATATTTTATGGTCATGCACCCTTAAAGAGTGGTCTATTTTTATTGAATCTCGATAGTAGTGATACACATATTCATAATGTTGAAGCCAAAAGATGTAGAGTTGATAATGATAGTGCAACTTATTTGTGGCACTTTCGTTTAGGTCATATCGGTGTAAAGCGCATGAAGAAACTCCATACTGATGGACTTTTGGAACCACTTGATTATGAATCACTTGGTACTTGCGAACCGTGCCTCATGGGCAAGATGACTAAAACACCGTTCTCCAGTACTATGGAGAGAGCAACTGATTTATTGGAGATCATACATACAGATGTATGTGGTCCGATGAATGTTGAGGCTCATGGCGGATATCGTTATTTTCTCACCTTCACAGATGATTTGAGCAGATATGGGTATATCTACTTAATGAAGCATAAGTCTGAAACATTTGAAAAGTTCAAAGAATTTCAGAGTGAAGTTGAAAATCATCGTAACAAGAAAATAAAGTTTCTACAATCTGATCATGGAGGAGAATATTTGAGTTACGAGTTTGGTCAACATTTGAAACAATGCGGAATAGTTTCGCAACTAACGCCACCCGGAACACCACAGCGTAATGGTGTGTCCGAATGTCGTAATCATACTTTACTAGATATGGTGCGATCTATGATGTCTCTTACAGATTTACCGCTGTCATTTTGGGGTTATGCTTTAGAGACGGCCGCATTCACGTTAAATAGGGCACCATCAAAATCCGTTGAGACGACGCCTTATTAACTATGGTTTTGCAAGAAACCAAAGTTGTCATTTCTGAATGTTTGGGGCTGCGATGCTTATGTGAAAAAGCTTCAACCTGATAATCTCGAACCCAAGTCGGAGAAATGTGTCTTCATAGGATACCCAAAGGAGACCGTTGGGTACACCTTCTATCACAGATCCGAAGGCAAAACGTTTGTAGCCAAGTTCGGAAACTTTCTGGAGAAGGAGTTTCTCTCGAAAGAAGTGAGTGGGAGGAAAGTAGAACTTGATGAGGTAACTGTACCTGCTCCCTTATTGGAAAGTAGCTTATCACAGAAATCTGTTCCTGTGACATCTACACCAATTAGTGAGGAAGTTAATGATGATGATCATGAAACTTCAGATCAAGTTGTTACTGAACCTCGTAGATCAACCAGAATAAAATCCGCACTAGAGTGGTACGGTAATCCTGTTCTGGAAGTCATGTTACTAGACCATGATGAACCTACGAACTATGAAGAAGCGATGGTGAGCCCAGATTCCGAAAAATGGCTTGAGGCCATGAAATCTGAGATGGGATCCATGTATGAGAACAAAGTGTGGACTTTGGTTGACTTGCCCAATGATCGGCAAGCAATTGAAAATAAATCGATCTTCAAGAAGAAGACTGACGCTGACGGAAATGTTACTGTCTACAAAGCTCGACTTGTCACGAAAGGTTTTCGACAAGTTCAAGGGGTTGATTACGATGAGACCTTCTCACCCGTAGCGACGCTTAAGTCTGTCCGAATCATGTGAGCAGTTGCCGCATTTTATGATTATGAAATATGGCAGATGGATGTCAAAACTACATTCCTGAATGGTTTTCTGGAAGAATAGTTGTATATGATGCAACCTGAAGGTTTTGTCGATCCAAAGGGAGCTAACAAAGTGTGCAAGCTCCAGCGATCCATTTATGGATGAGTGCAAGCCTCTCAAAGTTGGAATAAACGCTTTGATAGTGTGATCAAAGCATTTGGTTTTATACAGACTTTTGGAGAAGCCTGTATTTACAAGAAAGTGAGTGGGAGCTCTGTAGCATTTCTGATACTATATGTAGATGACATATTGTTGATCGGAAATGATATAGAATTTCTGGATAGCATAAAATGATATTTGAATAAGAGTTTTTCAATGAAAGACCTCGGTGAAGCTGCTTACATATTGGGCATTAAGATCTATATAGATAGATCAAGACGCTTAATTGGACTTTCACATAGCACATACCTTGACAAAGTTTTGAAGAAGTTCAAAATGGATCAAGCAAAGAAAGGGTTCTTGCCTGTGTTACAAGGTGTGAAGTTGAGTAAGACTCAAAGCCCGACCACTGCAGAAGATAGAGAGAAGATGAAAGATGTTCCCTATGCTTCAGCCATAGGCTCTATCATGTATGCAATATTGTGTACCAGACCTGATGTGTGCCTTGCTATAAGTCTAGCAGGGAGGTACCAAAGTAATCCAGGAGTGGATCACTGGACAGCGGTCAAGAACATCCTGAAATACCTGAAAAGGACTAAGGATATGTTTCTCGTATATGGAGGTGACAAAGAGCTCATCATAAATGGTTACGTTGATGCAAGCTTTGACACTGATCCGGACGATTCTAAATTGCAGACCGGATACGTGTTTACATTGAACGGTGGAGCTATCAGTTGGTGCAGTTCTAAACAAAGCGTCGTGGCGGGATCTACGTGTGAAGCGGAGTACATAGCTGCTTCGGAAGCAGCAAATGAAGGAGTCTGGATGAAGGAGTTCATATCCGATCTAGGTGTCATACCTAGTGCATCGGGTCCAATGAAAATCTTTTGTGACAATACTGGAGCAATTGCCTTAGCGAAGGAATCCAGATTTCACAAGAGAACCAAACACATCAAGAGACGCTTCAATTCCATCCGGGATCTAGTCCAGGTGGGAAACATAGAAATTTGCAAGATACATACGGATCTGAATGTTGCAGACCCATTGACTAAGCCTCTTCCACGAGCAAAACATGATCAACACCAAGACTCCATGGGTGTTAGAATCATTACTATGTAATCTAGATTATTGACTCTAGTGCAAGTGGGAGACTGAAGGAAATATGCCCTAGAGGCAATAATAAAGTTATTATTTATTTCCTTATATCATGATAAATGTTTATTATTCATGCTAGAATTGTATTAACCGGAAACATAATACTTGTGTGAATACATAGACAAAAGAGTGTCACTAGTATGCCTCTACTTGACTAGCTTGTTGATCAAAGATGGTTATGTTTCCTAACCATAGACATGTGTTGTCATTTGATTAACGGGATCACATCATTAGGAGAATGATGTGATTGACTTGACCCATTCCGTTAGCTTAGCACTTGATCGTTTAGTTTTTCTGCTATTGCTTTCTTCATGACTTATACATGTTCCTATGACTATGAGATTATGCAACTCCCGTTTACCGGAGGAACACTTTGTGTGCTACCAAACTTCACAACGTAACTGGGTGATTATAAAGGTACTCTACAGGTGTCTCCGAAGGTACTTGTTGGGTTGGCGTATTTCGAGATTAGGATTTGTCACTCCGATTGTCGGAGAGGTATCTCTGGGCCCTCTCGGTAATGCACATCAGTTAAGCCTTGCAAGCATTACAACTAATGAGTTAGTTGTGAGATGATGTATTACAGAACGAGTAAAGAGACTTGCCGGTAACGAGATTGAACTAGCTATTGAGATACCAACGATCGAATCTCGGGCAAGTAACATACTGATGACAAAGGGAACAACGTATGTTGTTATGAGGTCTGACCGATAAAGATCTTCGTAGAATATGTGGGAGCTAATATGAGCATCCAGGTTCCGCTATTGGTTATTGATCGGAAACAGTTCTAGGTCATGTCTACATAGTTCTCGAACCCGTAGGGTCTGCACGCTTAAAGTTGCGATGACAGATTCATTATGAGTTTATATGTTTTGATGTACCGAAAGTTGTTCGGAGTCCCGGATGTGATCACAGACATGACGAGGAGTCTCAAAATGGTCGAGACATAAAGATTGATATATTGGACGACTATATTCGGACACCGAAAGTGTTCCGGGTGATTTCGGAGAAAACCGAAGTGCCAGAAGGGTTACCGGAACCCACTGGGGAAGTATTGGGTCTTAGTGGGCCTGAGGGGAGAGAGAGGGCAGCAGCCCAGGAGGTGGCGGACCCCCTCCCATGGGGAGTCCGAATTGGACTAGGGGAGGGGGGCGCGGCCCCTCTTTCCCTCTCCCTCTCCCCCTCTTTCCTTCCCCCTTCCCCCTTCCTAGTTGGACTAGGAAAGGGGGAGTCCTACGGGTTGAATAGGAGCCCATGGAGAGGGGTGGTTGAACAGTAGCCGGTGGAGTAGCGCGTGGTGGAGGCTGGATGAACAGGAGCCCGTGAATGAACAGACGTAGGTGGAGGCTGGAGGAGGCCGACGGTGGATGAACAGTAGCCCGTGGAGGCTGGAGGAGGTCGACGGTGGAGATAAACAGTATCCCGTAGAGTCCCGTTTTGCGGTACGCCACACCCCTTTCGATGAACAGGACCCCCGTTTCGACCGTAGCGCTCCAACACAAGTCCGTTTCGTCCGTTTTGTGGTACGCCACACCCCTCCCGATCAACAGGACCCCCGTTTCGACCGTAGGAGGTCCATTTCCTCCGTTTTGTGATACCAGACCCCTCCTGATGAACATGATCCCGTTTCGAACGTGGCCGGTCGAACACAAGGCCGTTTCCTCCGTTCTGCGGTATGCCAGGCCTCGCTTCCATCGCCTGTTCCGTCCAAGCCGATTGGCTCCCACGTGTTCCGTTGCCTCCCGATGAACACGACGCATTCCGTTGCCTCCCCATGAACACAACGTATTCCGTTGCCTCTCCATGAACACAACGACTATGCTGTTTCTCTGTTACGACCCAGCCATGTAAACAAGCCCTGGCCATACGTATATATGCGTGAGTAGGCGTTCGAGACTCCGCCCGTTTGTACACATACGTGGCCGTATTTTCTTTCTTGCGCACTGGCCGCTGTACGTACGTGTACATGCTACGTGCGCGCCTCTACTACGACATGTGCGCGCCTCTACATCGACCAGTATATATGTACGTACACGTTCGCGACCAGAATGACAATGCTACATACGCTTCGACTAGGTGGGTCCCGACTGTTAGACACTTCCTTGCATGCAAAGATGTAGCTGGTGGGTCCCAGCAGCCAGGGAGGCGAATCAGTTTTTTTTCCCGGACGCACTTCCTTGCGTAAGAAGATGTAGCTGGTGGGTCCCAACAGTCAGGAGGAAACGTTTTTTTCATTAAATATGGCGGCCCGTCCGTGGGTCCCTGCTGTCAAATGGAGGAATAATTATTTTGCGCGTAATAAGGAGGCACTTCCTTGCTGCGGCCGTGGACCCAGCTGCCAGCCTCTCCATGTACAGTCCACTTTAGATGCATGTCGTTCATTGACCACGTTGACCAGGTCGCGCCGAGAGCACCAGGGCGGTGGACGACGGCGAGGCCTAGGAAGGGAACGAGACGGAGGCAGGGAAGACTCGGCAGTTATTTCCCACGCGGAGGGGAGTACGACTATACGAGGGTTTACCGGTTCGTCTGCCGTCGCCAAAGAATAACAGCAGGTGTGGGTGAGTAGAGGGATGGCTAGGCCAGTGATGGGAGTACGATGGGGCGGTGAGGCCTGCGCGGCAGCACAACCGACCACGGGGAGGAGGGAGCAGGCAGTCCCGCTGGCGCTTGTTTGAGCGGCTGGAGTAGGAAGAGCAGAGATTGAACAAGCACGACGGCCGTTGGATGGAAATCCAACAGTCACTGCTTGTGCGTCAACCTTTTTTTAGGAAAGCCTCGAATCTGTGGAAAACAGCATACAACCCATCTGCCATTATTTCTAATAATTTACAGCCCATTTGCTAATTCTTAAGGTTTTTTTGGAGCCCATATTCTTTTTGTTAGCATTACAGCCCATATTGTGGCCACGGTTAAAAAATTATATGAAATTTTGCATATTTTGGTGTGGTCCGAACTGTTTTTAATCCCAAAATTTCGAGTCACATTCAAACTAATTTTAAAAATAAATGTATATCAATATAAAATCCAACAAAATGTCCACGCATAAAAATCAATGCAATTTAAAATCTTGAAATGAAAAAAAGAAATTTGAAACTAATTGCCAGTTTGATGTATTTTAAAAATGTACAACCCATTTCTCATTACTGATAGGCCATTTTCTCGGCCAGCCGAATGAAGCTCTCCTCGTCTTGAAAGATTTGCAACCCAACAGGCCTGACAAAGCGACTTACTTGGCAAATCATAAAAAAACTGGGCTGTGGCCATGGACCCAACTATCAGCCTCTCCACGTACAGTACTCTTCCGATGGAAGTCAGTCGTTGACCACATTGATAACACCGTGCCGAGAGCCCAAGGCGGTGGACGAGGGCGAGGCCTAGGAAGGGGAAGACGCGGAGCCGGGGAAAACGCGGCAGTGGATGCCCACGCGGAGAGGAGTACGAGGGTTCACTGGTTCGGCTGCAGCGTGAGGCTGCCGTCGCCGCTGAATAACAGGGTGTGTGGGTGAGTAGAGGGATGCCCTGGGCCAACGGTGGGAGTAGTAGGGGGCGGTGAGGCCTCCGCGGCATCACAGCCAGCCACGAGAGACAGGAGCACGCGGGACGACCGGCGCTGCTTTGGGCGGCTAGAGCAAGAAGACCAGAGGTTGAAGAAGCACTACGGCTGTTGGATGGACATCGTACGGTCATTGCAGCTAGAATCGTTTATATTGACTAAGTTGACAAAGCCCTTGGTACGTGTCAACTTAGTAGGCCCACAGGTCAGCCTCCGAAACGGTGCGCCCTAGATGTCAGGGGGAGGAATCATTTTTGGGCGGCCGAAGCTAGTATATCCGAGATTGAAGAAGAAGCACGACATCCGTTGGATAGACATCCAACGGCCACTGCTGCTAGAACCGTGTGTTGACTATAATAAGTTGACAAAGCCTTGCATACGTGTTAACCTTTTTTTAGGGGACGCGTCAACTTAGTAGGCCCACAAGTGTATGGCAGAGAACTTATAGCCCATTTGCGATTTGTAAGAATGTACAACCCATTTTTGAATTCTAATGGAATTTACTACAACCCATTTATAGTTTGTTAAAAGTACAACCCATTTTCTCGCTAGGACAACGATTAATAATTTCAACCAACCGTTCAAGACAGAATTCAATAAAAATTTCCCACATTTTGATGGGATCCGAAATATTTTTATCCTGAAATTTCTAGTCAGATTAAATATAATTTGTATTACGTAAAAATCCAACGAAACATTGCGCGCACAACAATTTAAAATTAAGATTTTCAAAATCCATAAATAATATTTTATAAACTAATTACGTGTTTGGTGCATTTTTTTATAGTTACTGCCCAGTTTTTATAATTACATCCCATTTATAATTTTTTAAAGCCCATTTTCCTGTTAAGCCTAATGCATAAAATTTGCAGCCCAGCGGGGCGGAGAATAACAAGTTGACCTTGCCTGGGTATTCCTAAAAAAACGTATAGCTGGGCTAGCCATTTTCATCTTGAAATAATTAACATCTGGGATGGATATCTGGCATGGGCTAGACGGACCACAGCTCGCCCAGTTAATACCCTGCTCTCCTCCGAACAACAACGAAAACATCGCCAAGAAAAACTTTGCAGTGCTCACGCCTCAAAAACACAAATACTGCTCGAGCTGCTTGGTCCCAGCTGTCCGCCGCACCTTGTGCAATTCTCTCGTTTATATTGACTACATAGGTTGACAATGGTGTGGGACCATGATGTCAGGAAACTAGGAGGAAGCAAAAAAAATATAGTTGTAAATAATGAGGCACTTGCGTACGTAGGGCAATGGCCCAACTGTGCCCCTACTGTCATCCAATCAAAATAAAGTCATCTCCTGAATCCTCATATTCGTTGACCATGTTAACAATGCTCGGCGCCACGGTGAGTGCAACAAGTCGAAGGACAACGGAGAGGGCCTCGCGGGCCCTTACGGATGGTCTGATACAGCGCCCGCTACTCATTCAGGAAGCCAGGATCATCGGACACCTATGAGCACCTTTGAGAGACTAAGACGACATGAAACGGTAAGGCCACGCTTGGGAACTCTAGTTTATTTCTCACATGTATTAAGATACAAGTGTAATTTACTCGTCATCAGAAACAATGCATAAAATACAAGCGTAATGAAACCGAGGGCCCGAGGTCTGTAAGTAAAATCGGCGGGTTACGCGTGTAATTTGAGAGGCCAGTGTATATTTTACTACTAGTCGAAATTGACCAACCAAGCGCTTTGCCCGAGACCATCTGCTTTTATTTAGAAGCGTCAGTTTTACAAGCGGTTTTGGTTGGAAAATGACGATCCAATCACGGCCTAAGATGATGAGTTGGTCGGAAGATCATATGGTTTCACGTCTAACCTACCCGACTTGTCGTATAGGCTATGAATGAAGCATAAGACGATGAACTTCTTAAGCACGGAAAGAACAGAAGAGGATATTCTTCTTAACAAGCAAATCACTGGCATTAGATCGACATGCAAAAGAATACGAAGCATTATTCTCAGGAGGCACTATGAACAGCTCCTGATGTCGCATGCCACAACATTCCAAGCTCAACTTTGCAATCAAACACAAGGCCTGGCATTACATAGACAATTCAGAACAAACTCTTAACACAGGAATATCTCAGCAGAGTAACTATTTACTTCTAAAATTGAACATAGGAATACAAAAAAACGATCGACGCTGCTCATAGCAAAGGGCGTCCCACTCAAAAATACCAAATGCATGTCTTCTGGCTAACATCAATGACCAAATTTTGACAAGGTTTTCCAATTCCAATATATATTGCACAAGGCCTGGCATTACATACACAATATTCAAAACAAACTCTTAACAAAGGAATATCTCAGCAGAGTAACCGTTTACTTCTAAATTGAACATAGGAATAGGAAAAAACGATCGACGCTGCTCACAGCAAAGGGCGTCCCACTCAAAAATATCAAATGCATGTCTTCTAGCTAACATCAATGAGCAAATTTTGACAAGGTTTTTCAATTCCAATATATTAAACTAATGTCTTCTTGCTAACATCAACGATTAAACTTTGACAACCTTTTCCCATTCAAAAATTTGTAATGCCTATGATCGTGGAGTCCTGTCATGGCTTCTTATACTTGTTTGGGCACTTTTTGAGTTGCCGATGCTCTCTGCAGACTAGTCATGTCACCAGCGTCTACTAATACTCTGTAAAGCTTCTCGGTCATTCCTTCTATAATGTAGCACAAACAGTGATTGCTTGTTTCTGCAAAGTGGAACGACCAACTGGACCTAGTAATGCAACAGTTTGCCTTGGACACATTGGCTCCTTTTGTGCAGTTCATCTAAAATCAAAGTCGGAATAAAATCGAGCTTTTATTTTGATATCCCTGTAAGCAACAATAGGTATAAGGGAAATAATTACTGAGAAATAACAGTTGATGACTTGTACTCCCAGAAGAAAAGCATCTACTGATCTACCTTATCTTAATGGGAAACAAAGCAGGAGAGTAGCAGTTCTCCATCAGTGTGATTCATTCATATTGACTGAGACATTATCTTAACAATGCCTTGTTTCAACATTTATAAAGAACGACAAAGCAGAAAAGTACCATTCCTAAAACAATGCGACTGATTCATTTTAACAGAGACATTATCTTAACAATACCTTGGTTAAACATGTAGAAAGAACTACAAAGCAGGATATTACCATTCCTAAAACAATGCGACTGATTCGTTTTAACAGAGGCAAAATAGGAATCAATTACTGGCCAATAAAGGAGGATGAAACATGTGGGCACAAAAATGGTAATCCCACCAACCCCTAACAAGTGTTGCAGTTTTGAACTAAGATTCAGTAGTTAATTAATTCTGAGAGTGGCATTGCTTAATTTTACCAGCGACATTAGATTAACAAAAAGTATAGACAGTTCCAGGGGAGAGTGGGCGCAACAACAGCATGTGCTTCCATCTACTTATAAAGGGGGTGATGCAGAGTTTTGTTGTAACAAAGAAACAAGCATCATGTCTGGGTTGGAACAATTTTTGCTCACTTAATGGTAAAAGACAACAGTTCAATAGCTTCAATTCAACATTTATCCAAAACAGTACCAATACAAGTATCACAACATCTCAAAGCACACTGCAGCATCATGTGGATGAAAGTCGGCACTGACCTTTCTTGACCAAGATTTGAAACAGCTCACGAGGAAGACTGGAAACATATCCAAACACATATATGAAATCTTGATCTCCTTTTGTGCAGTTCCACCAAAATTAAGCAAAGTCACCGACTCGCCGGTGTGACATTCAAGTTGAACTGCACAAAAATGGTAATCTCGCCAACCCCTAACAAGTGTTGCAGTTTTGAAATAAGATTCAGTAGTTAATTCTGAGAGTGGCATTGCTTAATTTTACCAGCGGCATTAGACTAACGAAAAACATAAATAGTTCCAGGGGATAGTGGGGGCAACAACAATATGTGCTTCCATCTACTTATAAAGGGGGTGATGCAGAGTTTGTTGTAACAAAGCAACAAGCATCATGTCTGGGTTGGTCCCATTTTTTTCACTACTTAATGGGAAAAGACAGCAATACAATAGCTTCAATTCAACATTTATTTAAAACAGTACCAATACAAACAACATCTCAAAGCACACTGCACAATCATGTGGATGAAGGCATGTACTGACCTTTCATGAGAAGACCAGGATAAAATATGAATCTACCAACACGAATAGGAAATCCAATCTCGTTTTGTGCAGTTGCACTGAAATCAAGCAAAGTGTTTCGTGTAGCGAAGCAAAATGTCACAATAGCAACAAGTTGAATAGATACCCCTGTTTTAATAGAGGCAAAAAAGGAAACAATTACTTGCCGATAAAGGAGGATGAAACAAACGGTGACAGAAAGAAGCATCTAACTTATCTTGATGGAAATCAAAGTAGGATAGTAGCATTTCTAAAACGGTTGCATTGATTCATATTAACAAAGTAGGATAGTAGCATACTCTTAAAACAGCATTCGTTAAAAAATGTAATTTACTTTTTAACAGTGGCATTGCTTCAATTTTCCGACGACATTCTTAGATTAACAATATCAAAATAGTTGTATGGGACATGCCAGCACCACGTGCGTCCACAGTATAAATGGGTGATGCAGAGTATGCAGCCAAGCAGCATATCTGCGTTGGTCCCATAATTGTTCTCTTTGAACCTTTTTCCTATGTGAGGGCAGCAAATCTAGTCCTGCACAAACTACCCGACCCCCCCAGTTTCTTTCCCTTACAGATGTGTGTACTGGGTTACCCCCTTTTTCCCTTTTCGACCAACAAAGCGGCTGGATAGCCAGTCTATACTACTTTCCGTCCTTCCTTTCCTCATTGAACCACGTCCTAGATTCATGCTCCACCCCACCGCGCCCTTCTTTCCTCTTTGAAACAAGACCTAGATTCGACTACAGATCGAAAAAGATCCACATGCAGCTAGGGCAACGACGGTTTCAAAGAAACTTATACCTTAGGGTCATCGGGATGTGGCAAGGCGTGTGGCGGGAGGCCGGATCTGCCCACACTACATACGGCAGCAAGGAAGAAGGGGTCTGTGGCCCTCCCGCACAGGCGCTGGGTGAAAGAGAACAACGCAAATGGCAGTGGATTGCCTCCCTCGCCGAAGGCAATAGAGTGAACGCTGCACCTCCCCCCTTCCCGGTGTGACGGGATCCAGATGCCTCCTTCACCAGCTGTGAGGGGGGAGAGAGAGACAAGAGGCCAATGCAATCTTGTTTAGATCTGGTGAAGAGAGGGTGAGAGACTCTGAATATAGCAAACCCTAGCAAAGGAACGCTGAGCCTCCTGCGTGTATATATATATGTAGTGTGGCGAGAGTGTGGAGAGTGCAAACCCTAGCGAACAAACACTGAGGCTCCAGCTTATATATATACTGTAGTACGGACTGAGCTCCGGTGCCTTAACTACACCTGCTTTTGGCTGTATGACAGGTGGGTCAGCTACATTTTGGGCCCACCTGTCATAAACCCAAAGGCAGGTTAAAGTAAATGAAGCTGCGTCCATATAGTACTCATGTATATGACCAATATATAGTGGAGTGGTTTTCTTATTCTCTCCATAACAATCATTTTAAATTGTGTAAGTACGAAATGGAACTCTTTATTTAACATACCAGTGAAGAAAACTACTAAGTACTCCCTTTGTCCCATAATGTAAGACGTTTTTTCATATTACGTTGGTGTCAAAAAAACATCTTATATTATGGGACGGAGGGAGTACTTCCGATGAACTAACGATCCACACGTCATGGTCGCACTTCCGGACTGCTGCCATGACCGCTCCTAACCAACCCAAACCCTCTGCATCACCCGCGCGTGCTTCCCGCCCGAAACGGTCAGTGCCGCATTCATGCCCGGCCAGAGCGGACGCGACGTCTCACTGGCGCCGGCATTGAAGCGGTGCACCGGCCGAGAGAGCGTCGCCCGCGCCGCTTCCTAGTGCACGCGACTGCTCCGCGTTCAAATGTCGTAATACCGGCCACAACATGTATGTAAAAAGTTCTTGGGAGTCCATGCTATAGCTAGCTGTCCACGCAGACGTCGACCGCGTCTACGCAGAACATTGTTCCCTCCCCCGAGCTGCAGGATCAGGCCGGATATGTGACCAGCGGTGGGGCTACCGTCATTCTATGCTTGTGAAGAGAGCAACCCAAGCAAGCAGGCTTGTAGCTTAGGCTCCTGCTAGTGTATATATAGTGGTTTTCTTTTTCTCTCCATATTAACCATTTTATATTGCGTACGTGTCATTGAAGAGTGAAATGATGGTTGCTTCTTCTGACTAACTTACTGTGTGATTTGACTGCTCCTTAGTGGCACCTACATGTACTCCCCCTACGTGTATGCAACAGTGACACGTACACATGGACGAAAAGAACACGCGCGATGCCCTAATGCATGCATGTCCGAGCACACGAGGAACACGGACGGTCACGCTCAAGTGCTCAACCTACACATGCATGCACACACATACTTAGCCATGGTGAGCTAGTGACCGTATAAAGACCAAAAAATGTATATATTGAGCGCAATTAGCGTATTATGAACTCCACTGACCGTATTTTTACAAATATATAGTGACAGACAGTGTATTTATCTTGTTTGAAATTAAGCCATATTAACTGGAGAGGAGGCAGTATGGACTAGCATTACTTTGCTGTGTCCCGTCAACTTGCCGAACGAGGAGAAGCGCAAGACGGGAGAAGCTTGCGCGTGGTGGCTTGCAGGACAAGGAGAAACTTTTGAGTAATGCTGTGGACGTGCAACAGTTAATTCGGTGTCAGATTGCGAGAAGCATACACTATACTAGTACTACTATTATTGTTCGACTTCCCGAAGAGGCGAACAGCCAAGCGCAAAGTAGGATAGTTACTGCTTTGATGTGTCCCCTCAACTCGCCGAACGAGGAGAAGCTTGCTTACTATTAGACCTCTCCCTCGCACATGCATGCGGTGGCTTGCAGGACAAGGAGAGGGTTTTGACTACAGCACCCTCTACCTCTCCCTCTCCCTCGCCCTCGCCCTCGCGGCGGACGTGCAGCAGTTCAATTGGTGTCAGATTGCCAGAAGCATATTGTACTGTAGTATCATCATTGTTGGACCTTCCGAAGAGGCAAAGAGCCAAGTATGCACTATACTAGTACTAGGAACCGGATGGAGGAGCGTCTGCACTCTTATTATATTTTTAAAGTGTGCTAAAGCAATCTTCAACACATTTGGTTCTCTTCGAGGGTTCTCGCATGTGATAATGGAAGTTGATTGCATGGAACACTAGCCACAATTCTCACTTAATTCTGGCTCATATCCTGTTACAAATAGGAGCGCTTGGTAATATTTCCTCTTTTTTTGTTATTCAGCATGTAAACAGGTGAGCAAACCTTGCGGCACATCTTTGTGCGAACCGTGCTTGCTGCACTTTGAATGTGGCCGAGAGCTGGCTTGATGAAACACCTCGCTTCCTACTTCTTTTCTTGCGGGATACCTCGCTTCCTAGTGATCAGTGTCTTGGCTGATCGTCCTAAGAATGCTTATATATGAATAAAGCTCTCTCATTTACTTGCAAAAAAGATTAAGCCATATTAACCAGAAAGGAGGGAGTATGGACTAGCACTACTTTTCGGTGTGTCCCGTCAACTCGCAGAACGAGGAGAAGCTTGCAGGACAAGGTGAAGCTCGCTTACGCCTTTTGACTAATCCAACCTACCCTCGGTGGACATGCATCAGTCCATTCGGTGTCAGATTGTCAGAGGCATACACTATAGTACCCAGCATGCAGAGTACCATCATTGTTCGACTTCACAAAGAGGCAAAGAGCCAAGCGCAAGGTTTAGTAGTACGAGTAGTACTACTACTAGAACCGCATGGTGGAGCGTCTGTACTCTTATTTATTTTAATCTCTGATAAAGTACACGTTTATTCAGGAGAAGGGCAGAAAATGACATCCCAACATGTAATGATGATATCGATCAACCAACCATGCTCAAATATATCTTGGCCTCCGTGCGAGCCCGTCTGTGTGTACTCGCTCCTTGTCTCTCTCAAGGAACGACGGGTTGGACATTTTGCCGTCAATTGAGATCGGTTTGCTCACACTCCTGTCCCACATGTCAGTGATATGCCAAGACGAGGTGCGTTGACCGTCTGGCCATACGCGTACTTGGTTTTGCACCTTCATATACTACTCCTCCCTCTGTCACAGTTTACATGGCGCGCTTCATTATGATGCATTTCTCTCAATGCATTTCCACCACCAGAGAGACTTTAGATGCGTTTGGTTTAATGCTCAATTAATTAGGACGTGGTAACCGCAATCAAGTCCACAATTTTCTCTCGATGTACTACTACGGAGTGGAGTAAGTGCATGCATGTGTGTACCCGGGGTGGAAGCACTGCATGCATGTGTGTACACATTATTTCCTCTAGTAATAGACGCCGTGCTATAACTACCAATGCTATTTTGCGGGCCGATCGCTAGTCGCCTTGGTCCCACAGATTTTTTCTTTTTTCTGAAGCGCGCTCTATAAAAGAGTGATGGATGGAGTAGTATGAGCGGATTCAAAGAAGAGCGTATCGATGGTTGCTTCTTTCGAGCAACTTACAGTGGGAAAGGCGGGGCTTATGATTATACTGCTCATTACTCACTATTAATGTGGCACAACGACCGGGCTGAATCTCCCATGCGGTTGTGCACTACCCCCTCGGTTCTTAAATACACTACGGAGTATTTTTCTTTCTAGAGATTTCAACAAGTGACTACTCAAATATTTGTCTTTTTAGAGATTCAAATGGACTACTACATATGGATGTATATAGACATATTTTAGAGTGCAGATTCACTCATTTTGCTCTGTATGTAGTCACTTTTTGAAATCTCTAGAAAGACAAATAGAGTATTTAGGAACGGAGGGAGTACACATACGAAGCAAAATGAGTGAATCTACACTCTAAAATATGCCCATTTGAAATTTGTAAAAAGACAAATATTTAGGAACGAAGGAGTATAATTTTGTGCATGGCACATGGACCCGGATGCTGAAGAGGCTTCTGGCAATGCTACCAAGCTTCCAGCATTTGTTTACATAATTGACATACTATACAAATAATTTTCCAGTGACATGAAATTGTACAATGGTGTGAGCATTCAGCTTTTGTTTTGTGTGTCGTGCCATCGATGCTCTTTTGAAAACAATAAAAAAACTAACTTCCTTGCTAATGCATCTCAATTATTAGCAGATCAGAGCTAATATTTACATCACGACTGAAGACAAAGTTGTGAGAAGGTGTTAAATTAAAATTGTTCCATGCTTTCATTGGCAGCAATGTCCACCCAGCTCTGTCTAAATCAACAAGGCATGTTGGGAAAAAAGTAGTTGTCTGGAGCATGCAACCTTCCGATCATTTTGTGCAATTCCACTAAAATAGAGCTGAGCGTCCCTGTTCCAAAGATATTAAGTGTGATTATGATAATAGAGGACTGCTGGTGAAACAATAAACACACAAATAGAAGCCGGTCACCTTTGCAGTCTCTCTTAAGACTAACTAGTTGGAGAAGATTAGGCTCGGGGTTGGATGAGGAGGATCGAGCAAAACCAATCTCCCTTTGTGCAGTCGCACTGAAATGTAGAGACGTTGCCCGTGTGACATTTTAGTACAACTGCACAAAACACTCTTAAGAAAAAAGTCATTTGTGCAGTTCACCAAAAGGTCGCAATAACAACAAGGTGAAATGGATACCCCTGTTTGCAAAAAAGAGGTAGAAAGGAAACAATTACTGGCCAATAATAGTTGATGACACATGCGACGACAAAAAAGAAGCATATTCCTTGTCCTAAGGGAAGATAACAACACGGTTGTGTTTGTCTAAAACAGTGTGAGGACGAGATTGCAATATGGAAAGTACGCCAGACGAGCTACGTTTTGGGCAAAGAACTATGGAAGATCCACATGCAGCGACGTGGGAAGACCGGGCAGTGGAGCAAGGCCGGAGGGGATACCTGAAGGTCGTCAGGATGTAACTAGGTGAGCGGTGGCGGGCGGAATCTGCCCATACTACAGCAGCAAGCAGGTGGCGTAGGCCCTACCATGCCGGAGCTTGGTCAGAGAGAACGGAGTGTACCGCAGATCGGGACGTGCTGCCTCGGCGCCGTCGAACGGAGAAACGATGCACTTCCTCCCTTTCCCCCGGCGGACGGGATGTGGCCGGATCACTGATCAACGATGAGAGAGAGAGAGGCCACCACAGCCTTGTGTGACATACTCTAAAGAGAGACAGGCCAGGCAGGTAGGCTCCATTGTATATAGTGGAGCGGACTACCGTTTTCTCCATAAAAATCATTTTATATTCTGTGTACGTGCCATTGAGCGCTATAACTTTATTTAAAAATAACGCGCCAACGCGTCAAGTCGAACTTTGTTTCGTGCACGCGTGGTACCACGACCTCCCTAGGTAAACAACCACTATATGCGTTCAAATTAGCACGTGGGCTGCCATTTCGTAAAGAAATGAGCTCCACCGTGTACCCGCGCGGGTGTGGCTGGGCCCGAAGCGTGAGTACGTGCATGGTGCACCTATTCTCTTCTTGTATATGTACACCACCTACGTGGGGTTGTGTGAGAGAGATACAAACCTAGAGAGATATAGTGTGTTGGGTTAGTGAGAGTTTTTTTTGTGGGTGGGGGGGGGGGTCAATCAAAAAATGTAACATATGCAATGTGTGTGAAATAGAGTCTTGGATATATCATATATATAGAGGGGGTGATCCACAAGAAGAGAGTGGAGGTATCATCGGCCTGAGGTGTCCATAGAATCAAAGAGAGGGATGATGTGTGTGTGTGTGTGCGCGCGCGATCGATAAAGAGTGCCATTGAATTTGTGTGTGCCCCCGTCAAATATATAGAGTGGCTGGCCTACTGGAAGGTGAGAGGGGACATGTGATGTTTGTCTTTGTGGCATGGATACCTCCCTACAGTGCTCGACTATCAGTGTGTGGTGGGGGAGAGGGAGGCCTAATTAACTATAGAGGTATAATGGCTGGTATATGTGTGGAGGAGGAGAGAGGCCTACCTCATGTATTAAGGAGATCGATCTACCTCATGTATTAAGGGAGATCGATCGGCATCCATGCATATGTGTAGGAGAGGAATAAGGTTGGGAGAGAGACAGAGCTAGAGTGTTGGAGGGGGTGGTAGTGGAGTTGCTTCTAACAAATGGTGGGATAGGCTTGCTAGACAAACGGAGGGCACGCCCGCAATATCAATAAGAGAGGATATGGCTGCTTGTCTGTGCACGTGCATGTGAGAGACGGGTCAGGAGGCATGCACGAATGATGAGGGAGGACGATATGGCTGTGGTAAGCAGACTTAACTACATAGGAAGATCAATCGCCCTTTGTTAGAGAAAGGAGAGACATAACTTGTGAGGTACGTCGATTGATGGGGGAGGGATAGTTAAAGTCGATCTAGGTATATTTTGGGAGATCGATCGGTATACATGCATGTGTGTGTTAGAAGAAAATGAGGCACGTGGAGAAGGATAGAGAGAGAGGGATGCATCTAGGAGGTGGCACGAGAGGCATACTATATCGAGGGGGAAGGAGTGTGTGAGTACGAGATCAATGAAAAGAGTGGTGGGAGTGAGGCATGGACGGTGATAAGAGAAGAGGGGAAGCTTGTGTCTGTGCTAGGCACACCTAGCTAGAGAGGCATATCGATCGATGTGTGCCGTAAAGAAGGAGCTGGGGGGCCTACACACGCCATGGGTGAAAGACCTAAAGTGAAAAGACGAATTTGCGCGATGGAGCTAGAGAATGTTGAGGGAGGGTGAGAGGGATGCGAGCGTGTGCATGCACGAGAGGAAGTTAGTGCTAGCTACAATGATAAGAGGATTGTGTGGGTGTAAAAGACGAATAGAGATCATACTTCACTATAAAAAGTGAATTCAGATATTTGCAGAATTTATCATAGTGTTTTAAAAACCGATAATGTGTGAATACATATAACGGTGACACACATGGTGTGGTTATGAACATGTTATACTACATATAATATATTTTATCTCTACTTCTTATAAAAAACGGACTTGTTGATGATGGTGTGCCTGCCATCCTACAATATAGGCTGTCCGATTTATATCTGGCGGATAGGAAGGAAACTATGGCAATTTCGAAAAAAGATACCCACACCCCTCTCCATATTTGCAAATTAGGCCCCTTGATCATGTTGATCTTCTGTGGAACGCATGTGCATCTTGCTAGTACTATGTATAATATATAGAGCATTGATTATAAGTTGGGCTAATGTGTGGCTTTTGCAGATCAGGTCTAAATACTTGTCATAATGTAGGGGGCGGGGCACTATACTTTGTCTGATAAACATGGTGTATGTATGGAACATGGTTTAGATTATGAATATATAGTTAGTACATCAAATGTACTATTATTTGGAATCAACATCAAGTGTATTCAAAAATTAGAATTCGAGTTCATGTAGTACACATAGTTCATATCTATCTCTATAGTAATCATGTGGTGTGTTATTAAGGTAATACACGAATGATGGTTGAAGTTGGCAACAATCATGATTGTAGATTCTTATTGAAATAGAGAAACGAATTCAAATTTAGTTTGAATTACAGCGGTAGTATAGACATTTGGAATGCACTAAAATGTTGGTATGAGTAGGTTACATGCATTATACAGCAAGCGAAAAAATTTAATTGGACATAACATGGATTCATACTCCCTCCTTCCATCTATATAGGGCGTAATGAGTTTTTAAAGACCGCCTTTGACTATTGACAAGATTAATAGTACATGACATGCACAATGTGAAAATTATATCATTGAAAGAACCTTTCACAGACGAATTTAACGGTGTGCTTTGTGTAAGTTGCATGTCATATATTATTGCTCTAATATTTGGTCAAAGTTAGCATCGAAAAACGCATTAGGCCCTATATAGATGGAAGGAGGGAGTAGCTTTGAATAGCATTTGTATAGTAAAACGGGGCAAGACTCTCTCTTTGTGTGGTGTGAATAGTTTTATTTTTTTCGTTTTCTTTTTGGTTGACGGAAGTGTGAATTGATTTGGTACGCACAAGTACAATATTAATACACGTTAGGCTTGTCCCTAAAACTCAACCCGTGCCTTGTTATATCCCGAAAATTCAGATATCGTGCTCCCAAAACTGGCGCCTTCACAACCCGCGCCTTGCTATCCCGAAATTACAATGCACGCGAAAACTCCCTCCAGCTGCCAAATCCCGACACACGAAATCCCCTTCTAACCCAGAGGCAAAAGGGCTGCTAGTTTAAATTGGTGGGGGGGGGTACTTTTGTAACACACCCTACATTTTGGACAAGCGCGTCTCTAAGTCATGGTTCACCCCCTCCCATCGCCCCTTTTCACCATTAGAAATCCCAGGCCGCCATAACCTCTCCGCTCCAGCCGTGAAACCCCACCCTCCTCCGTCCGCCACCTCACCGCTGCCCAGCCAGAGCCTCTTCCCCGATGACGTCCTCCACCGCAATAGCTCGACGTCCCTCGTCCACCTCCCCAGATGAGGATCTGTCGTCCATCTCGTCGTCCTGCCGGTTCAGCTGCCCCGTCCTCCACCTCCAAGGAGCTGCCCCGACGATCGCCTCATCTATCGCGGCTGCTCCATCCCCACAGCGCCGCCTTAACCTGCTCCACCGGAATCGCAACATCCTCACCAACTCCTCGGACGAAGCTGAGGCCTACTCAGCGCCACCAAAGAGGTTGTACACTCATCGCATCACACCTTCTCTTTAACTCGACCTCCCGGCGCCAATGGTGCTCCATCCCGCACCCCCATGGAGCGGCTACCTTGAAGCCGACGCCGCGGGCGACATCTGCACGGCGGCTCTCCCCCAGTGCGAGGCCCCTTCGGCAGCGGCGTCCATACCGACCGGATCTGCTACTGCTGCTCCGGCTCTCGCTCGCTCGCTCACGCTGCTGCTGCTGCTCCGGCTCTCACTCGATCGCCCGCTCGCCCAGTTGCTGCTGCTGCTCTCCCCCTCGCTCATGCTGCTGCTCTGCTCCGATTTAGCCACCCTTCAGTCCACTGAATCGACTTTTGGGTCAGTTGA
>NC_041383.1:466515751-466591016 GCF_002162155.2 Triticum dicoccoides | reverse complement strand
CCACCCGCAACAGGGATGGGGGCTCGCCACAGAGGTACCCCACTATCTATCTTAGGTTTCAGGGTGGGGGGGGGCTAGAGGGTTGGCCGGGGCGGTGGTGGGGAGTTGTTTCGGGGCGGCGAGGCGGCGCTGGGGCTGGCGGTTCGGCCGGTGGCGGCTGGCGGCTCAGGGGGGTGTAGGTTGAACATGAACTGCAGGCCCTCCCTAAACTACATGTCAAGTGCCTCTCTGCTACCATTGCGTTCAGTTTCGACAGTAGCATTCAGATTCCACAGTAAATTTCAGTTTCGACAGTTAAGTTCAGAGTCAACAGTTTTTACCTCATCTGTTGTAGTCAGGTGGTTTTTGGTGATGTACATTTTACATCTATTTTACATCATCTATTGGAGATGCTATTAGAATCCCACTTGAGATTGACGATGTCTGTCTTGTGCTGCTTCAGCCTTGACGTCTTCCGGCTCATCGGAGCTGCTCCAACGATAGAACAATCCATCACAACAGAGCAGTGCCCTGGACGCTGTCTACAGATTCCTCAGATCTTCCTCCACACCTCCGACAGCCACCTCTGCCTCAACTGCTTCAGCGACCAACCCAATGATGTTGAGGTCTACATTGCTACGACAAAGAGGTTGTACACTTGTTGCATCACTTATTACTATACATTCACGTCGATCCATTAGGGCTATTTTGGTTCAACGGAAAAACATAGCAATAGGGAATTTTCCAATTGCACTCTACTATTCAATTATTCATGCATTTTGTTGAAAGGAATGAAGCAAAACATCCACCTGGACCTACTTTTCAAAATCCTATGCATGAATACAAGACCAAGTGCATTAGTGGCAAAATAACATTCTAACTGTACACGCTTTCATATGGTTTCACTTTATTTTGGCCACGTTTCTTTGCATTCCTCTGCTCTTCCAATTCCTGTAAACCAAACACCCAAGTTGACAGAAATCCTGTGTTTACAAATGCTCTTTTTACCATGTGCATTCCTATCCTATTCTGGTGTTTTTCCTATCCCTGCGTTTCTAGAATCATGCAAGCCAAATGAGCCCTTACAGAATTACTTCAGTGACAGGTAGGTGTCGAAGGGAACTTTGTGTGGTTTGTCCTGCTCCTGCTGCGACATCGTCCACCTCACCTGAGCTGCTCCATCGACAGAAGCATCCACCAAAACAGACATCACGACCCCTGACTGTCTTTCGCCTCCTCGGATCTCCTTCCCTGCCGCCGGCACCCACCACAATGGCATCACCATCATCGACTCAGCAGATGAACTTGAGGAGTACACGGGTCCACAAGAGAGGTCACACTCTTTTGTTTCTGCTTATGTTATGCATTGCTTAAAATTACCTGCTACTTTATCGTCCTGTTCAGCTCTTGGACTCCCAAGTCAGGTCCAAATTAATGTTCAAACTTGAGTTCTAAGTTAGTTATGGGGCACATATCGAGGCAACAATAAATAGTATGGCTGTCTAATATCTGGTTCACCTAGGGTATGCCTACGTTGTTCACTTGGGTGGGAAACAAATAGTAAAGCAATCATCATCTGTCTTTTTATTAAATTAAAGCAATCATCAGCCTGCTATCATTATTTTTGGATCCATCCACTGGTTGTTACCATCACTCTAAATTTCTGCATGCTCTCCTTACATAATCTCACCATATTTTTTTCGTATGCATGGCAGATATTGTACACAGTCATTGTGAACATGTAGAGAAAAAGAGAAGAGTTTTGCGCGGCAATACAATGTCATGCAGACATCGCTCCATGGTGGGTTCAATGGCAAACCCTCCCCACCCCTCTCCAGATTGTAATCCAAAGGAACGTATCTGTTCTGAGGCGGATTCAGATGCCGCTAACCACTCCTATTTACCCCCAAGGTGTTTGCTCTACCTTGGCATGATGATGTTAGTGATATCATGCATATGTTGCCTTGCAGTGCCTACTTTTGACAACATATATGTCATCTGCTTAGTTTAGACATGTTCTGTAATGCCACCTGTTTAGTTTCTATATCATATATGGGAATTATGCAGTCTCATGTCTTTTAGCCAGCCATAATATATGCGAAATGTGCAATGCCATCCTGTTTAACGAGGCATCATATATTTGAATGATATCTTGCCCATCCTTTTCTTCATTACATTTCCATTTGTCGACAATGTTTTTACATTAAACTACTCTTCCTGTGAATCAGCCATTTGGGTGGGAGATGGAAAAATCTGGAGTGAAAACAAGGCCTTCAGAGCAGACATTGCTATCTGTCGAAGTAGATCTCTTGTTGGGTCCCGATAGCTCCTCAAAGATGGATTCAGAGACAGATGACCAGTCCGATTCCCCCACCGAGGTGTATGCTCTAACTTGGCACGGTTATACTGCTCATCTCATGCATATGGTGTCTTGAATTGCATAGTTTAGACATCATATACACAATATTCAACACCATGTTCTTAGTTCAGACATCATATCGAATGCCCTCTGTTTAGCGTGTAAATCACATATGTGAATTAAATGATGCGATCCTGATACTTAGATAACATGTAGGTGAATTATGTCATGCGATCCTGTTTAGTTATTCATCATATCTTTGAATTATGTTATGCTATGTTATCCAGTTTAGATAGACATCATATATGTGAAATTATGTCATGCTATCCGTTTTAGTTAAACAATATACATGTCAACTATTTCATGCCCTCTTTTTTCCACACTATCTATTGCATCTATCTCTCATACGATGTCTGTACATTCAACTATGTTTCCTGTTTATTAGCCATTTGAATTGGAGTGGGTGATGCCAGTATCTAGCGGACTAAAAACACGGTCTTCAAATAAAACAGTGCTACCTCTTGGTGGAGATAGCACCCCGATTGTACATGCACAAGAACCAGCCCTACTACACATAACCCAAACTCTCGCAGATTGTACCCCTACTGCGATGGACAGAGAACCAGCTTCACCCAATCTAACCCCAACCCCAGCCGATAGTAACCCAGTTCCTATTGACACAACACCATCAACACCACAGAGCTCCCAAACAAGAGCAGTTAGTAAGGCAACTCCAGTGCCCAAAGGGCCAGTACTATCACAGCGAACCCCAACTCCACCAGTTAGTACGTCTATTCCTGTGGAGGAAGCACAACCAGCTAGTCGTAGTTTAGCATCTATCGCATTTGATGTTGTTAAATCGTATATGCGTATCTTCCCATCTTTGAAATATTATACTGAAGATGAAGGAAAATGCCATTTGCCAGTTGCCAGTTGCAGGTGTTTGTCCAGGAGTTATGTGTAAGTAATGTTATTCATGGCAATTACTTTGCTTCGTCCCATACATCCTACCTCCATGATGGTTATAATACAACCAAATTTCCCATTTTTCTCTATAGAGAAGGACCGATTTGGAAAATCAGGATGATGTAACCTGTGCTAATACCTCTCCTATCTTCAAGAATGCTTGGTGGCAGTATCAGAATTACCTGAAGAAAATGTACTTCACCGGCAAATAAACTCATCAAATTCCCTTACATTCTCCCGAGACACATTTACTGGACGATGACTGGGAACGCCTTGTTCTGTATTGGTCCCGAACCAAGGATGTGGTAAGGTCTATAAGCTCATTTTCTATTTTTAAGTATTATATTCTTGTGTCTTACTGTACTCTGTTCATGTAGAACAAGTGCCTAAACCTGAAGAACAACTGTTCTAATTTAAGATTCCATTGCTATCATAGTTCAAAAAAGCGCTAGGCATTAATTGTGCATTTTGCCACTGCCTTGCGCTTTACTGACCAAAGCGCATGCTTATGCGCAGTTATGCACACATTAAGCATAGTTATGCGCAATGCATTTTGCCAACGCCTAGAGCCTAGGCGCGCTTAAGCACTTGCTTAGGCGCGCCTTTTTTAACTATGATTGCTTTGCTCTTGTATCACTGTAATTACTCGTACAAACTTATTTTTAAATTGAAGGATCCAACCGAAACTCCAATGGCACAACAGGTATGTTCACGCATGTTTCTTCAATAGGTTTGCTCTTATCAATAGCTCTGTCGATTTCAATTTCAATTATGTGTACAGTTGACTTTCACATCATGCACATTACTAGCATCACAACAGAGCCAATAGTGTTGTTTTACATGTAGACCCGTGGTACCCATCTGAAATCTTGTTGTGCCGTGTAGTTTCCACGCTTTGTATTCTTTCACTGCTGCTTTGTCTTGAACTGATATGATTTGAACCGTGTCTCTATTTTGATTTGGCAACACAATGCAGTGACCATAGGACATAGATATATGTTTGTTTGATGCTTTTATTATGTACTAGTAGTTGGCAATAGACGACTTGGTAGTTTAATCTTGTCCACCTTACTAATGAATTGGTTCACCGAAATGAGTTACATATACTAGTACATGCTAAACTTGTTATGTGTCTGCTTGTTTCTTCTTTTAGAATGCTGACGGAATATTGGGGAAGAGTGCCTTATTAAGCAATGGTAAAGGAAGTAATGTAGATAAGGTTCAGGATGGTGACACATCCTTGTTGGTCTCCAACAAAGCTAATAAAACAGCTGTCGGTGTCAAAACCGGCGGATCTCGGGTAGGGGGTCCCGAACTGTGCGTCTAGGCGGATGGTAACAAGAGACAAGGGACACGATGTTTTACCCAGGTTCGGGCCCTCTTGATGGAGGTAAAACCCTACATCCTGCTTGATTAATATTGATGA
The DNA here is from genome assembly GCF_002162155.2 of Triticum dicoccoides. Lineage (NCBI taxonomy): Eukaryota > Viridiplantae > Streptophyta > Magnoliopsida > Poales > Poaceae > Triticum > Triticum dicoccoides. The sequence goes on along the minus strand of NC_041383.1, from coordinate 466,586,286 downwards.
TGTGTGTTACAAGAGTGGATCTACCACGAGATCAAGGAGGCTAAACCGTAGAAGCTAGCCTATGGTATGATTGTTGTTCGTCCTAAGGACTAAAGCCATCCGGTTTATATAGACACCGGAGAGGGCTAGGGTTACACAAAGTCGGTTACAATGGTAGGAGATCTACATATCCGTATCGCCAAGCTTTCCTTCCACGCCAAGGAAAGTCCCATCCGGACACGGGACGAAGTCTTCAATCTTGTATCTTCATAGTCTTGGAGTCCGGCCGATGACGATAGTCCGGCTATCCGGACACCCCCTAGTCCGGAACTCCCTCAGTAGCCCCCGAACCGGGCTTTAGTGACGACGAGTCCGACGCGTATATTGTCTTCGGCGTTGCAAGGCGGGTTCTCCTTCAAACTTCATGTTCCTGTCGAATAGTGTCCGACTTCCTTATAAATGTTGCGCTCCTTGGCTTCTACGCCCAATAATGGCCTTCTTCCACGTGTCGTATGAATGCGAAAAGCTAGCGTATCTTTACATTTTACCCCCTAGCCGTGCGAACGAGCCGCCTATAAGAGAGGCGAGGATCTAGATCCAGCTCACAGCATCCTCCATTCGCAAGTTCTCATTGAAGCGCTTCTGACAAAAATCCATTCCATCATGGATAGTCGACGCGGCTCCTCCTCTCGCGCTCCCAGCCCTAAGCCAGGAGATTGGGGGAGATGCTCCGTTCCGCACAGCGAGCTAGTGGCGCTCCAAACCAAGGGATATCTTCCCCCAGCTTTCATGGTTCCGGTTTGAGCCGGACTGGCCACCTTTAAGGGCGGAAAGCAGGCGAAGAGCGTCCCCAACCCTTCCAAAGGAGAGCGGGTATGCTTCGTACCTTATCTAATAAGGGGACTCGGATTTCCCATACACCCGTTTCTCCGGGGGCTCCTAGAGTTCTACGGACTCTAGTTTCACCACCTCACACCTGCCTCCATTTTGCACATCGTGGGCTTTGTAGCTCTTTGCGAGCTGTTCCTGGGCATCGGGCCCCATTTTGCACTGTGGAAGAGATTGTTTTTCCTCGTACCCCGTTCCTATGAGGGGTCGATATATCAAGTGGGCGGAGCCGAAATATGGCGCATCGCTGGGACCGGATATCTATCCGGCACCCCGAAGAAGGCGTCCGAAGACTGGCCTTCGGAATGGTTCTACATGGAGGACGCCCTCTGCCGGATCCAGTTCGGATCGGCCTCTCGGAGTTCAGCAATGCTCCCTTGAAGAAACGCCTGAGTTGGCGCCCGCGGAGCCCTCAATGGGAGGAGGATGGGAGCGTCCATTATCTGATGGGCCGGATTAGGTTATTGGCCCACTCCGGATTGACCATGATTGGAATCATGGCCACGTGCATTATGCGAGGGGTGCAACCACTCCAATATAGGGGCCACCCTATGTGGGACTTCAACGGGGAAGACGACGCCACCCGTCACGGCCGCAAAGGGCCGAGCTCGGCAGCCGATCTGGCAAAGATCCTGTCCGGCTTGTACAAGGGGGAGGAGGAGGACTTCCTCCGAACGAATCCATTGAACGGATTCTCCATGAATAACCCTCGGAGCTGGGTAAGCGGACGTTTTATCTACCCGATCCATACTTCCAAAATCAAGTATTTTACTTTGTGATTTCGACGCAGGAGCTGCGCCGGGACGTGGAGGGCATATGAAGCCTAACTCCACAGCCCAAGGATCCGGAACAATCCCTTGATCCGACCTCCGAAGAGGATCCGTACATAAAGGTGGAGCTGATTGACGGGGTGTTCCACCAACTTAGCATGGACAATGCTCTAGTCACCATTACGGCTGACTACCCCGGCTTGATTCCGGCCTCCCAGGTGACTACGACCGAGGTCTTGACATCATCATGTGATCCATGCTTAATTCTAACCATCCTATACTGATGGTGCATTGCAGGAGGCGCCTTTAAGGCGGGAAGCCGAACCTGCGGTGGCTGACCAGCAAGGGTCAGATCGGCCAGCAGGCGGAAGAGGAGTGCGACGCAAATCGAAACGTCGCCGCAACGGTATGACGCACCGTTGTTTTTAAGGGAGGGATCCCTATGAGGTATATTAACGCTCATGACTCTTTCCAGGAGGAAGAGCGCTCGCCGGACAGTGTCCGGAGAGGTTGCCAATCAAGCCTCCGCCAGCCATGCTCCATCGCGTGGTCCGGAAGTGGAGGCGAACACAAGGCAAGAGCCGGATGCTCCTCCGATAGAGGATGCGGATAGGCTGTCCGCCACCCGATCTGAGGTGGAGAGCGCCATGAATCACAGGCGTCGCTGGACAGTTCTTCGTGACGCGTGTTTTTCTCCGGAGGCGTTGAATGCCTTTGATGCGGGAAACGCGCACCTCCGTGCTGCTCAAGATGGTTTAACCAGAGCCACGGAGCAGTATGTGAAGGACATACGGGTAAGTAATTTTAATAGTTATATATGCTAGTATCCCCTGAGACTTAAAATAGTTAAAAAAACTGATTTAAGGATCATTTATTATGCAGGATCTTACGGAGAAGAATACCCACCTGTCCTAGGAGCTTCAAGAGTGCAAGGCCCAACTTGAGGCCGCACTAGCCAGCCCAGGGGGAGCCACAGAGACCCCCGCTGGTAATATGTACTTCGGAAAGATAAGTAGTTAACAAAGTGTGGCGTGTGCATAAATCTGACAATAATATTGCAGAGGGCGCCGGACTAGATCCGGACAAGCAACAGCTACTGCATCAGCTAAAGGCCGGCGAGAGGGTGCTTATGAAAGTGCAGCAGGAGAGAAACAAGCTCCAAGATGCCCACATCCAGCTAGGAGAAGAGCTGAAAGGTGTTCGGGCCCAGCTGTCTGGCTCCGTGAAGGATAATCAGCGGCTTCGTCGCGGCATTTATAGTAAGTGCTTGAGCAAATTCCTTTGAAAAGAAGAATTCAGCGAGGAAGTCGATTGACAGAAATGTGTCTTTAGGTGTGCTCACAGGTCGCCCTGCGGAGGAAATGCCTGGTTCAACGGGTGACCAACTTCCCGAGCTGGTCCAACTGCTCGAACGTGTTCGGCAGGCGATGAGTGGCGTCATTCAGGCCTTATGGCCTTCCGTCTCCCTACCCGAGGGCCTTGGAGGGCTTGCTGAGAAGCTTCAGGGAGCACGGCGACGCCTCCATTTGTGGAAGATATCAGCCTGCTGTCAAGGCGCCAGGGAGGCCTGGGCCATGGTAAAGACACGGTACCCGAAGGCTGACCCGAACCACATGGCCGAGGTCGGACCTGCGAGGCCTGATGGGAAGGAGATCCCTGTGAGCTTGATGTACGGCCAAGTAGAGCTGGCCGCGAAATATTCCCAATAGGACTGTAAATTAGACAGCCTGTTAGATGGGATTGAAGAGGAGTACAATCAGTCAGCTTGACGATGTAAATTCTGTTTTTTTAAATGACATGTAGAATTCCTTCTAGCCGGATTGTAGATCGTTTGTCTTTGCGAACCGTTTCGCTTCAACCTCGGGACCCAACAGTCCGGAGTGTGTCCGAATACCCTTACGGTTATAAAAGAACCGGGGCATGCATGGAGACAAGGCGTCGGGGTCATAATTGCTTTATCAGACAAGTGCCCAACTAGCTATGTTATATTACATGGTTAGTAAGAAACATCTTCCAGGGAGAATAGTTCCGTTAAGGCTTCCTTTCCCTGGGAGGCATGCCCTAAAGTGCAATGCCGGACTGCGAAAATAGCAGAAAAAGCATCTGGGGGCAGATAAATAAGTAAGTAACAAATCATCTTTCAAGTCACCGACCGAATATTCTCTTAAGAACGCTAGCTTTCGGCTTCACCCAGTCTGAGGTACACATCCGGCTGACCCGGCAGTAACAATCGCAGAGGTGCTCCCTTTACCTCCTAGCCGAACAATCGGGAACGTAGGGGTAAGCACAGGAGCCAGGCAACCCAGCTTGGCCAAAACTTAAGTCATATCGATGCATATAATGGTGAATAAAAGGTACATGCGGAAGTATGACACATGTATTGGGCATGAAGCCCGTGTGAATAAGCTTCTGTTAAAGAAGCCCCCAGGTATAATGAGTGCTAGGAGCACATCAAGTGTGTGCGAACAAAGCGCAAATCAGCCTAAAAATGGTATTGAAAAAAAGTGGGAAGAAGGAGGGGGACAAGAGATAGTAAAAAATATAAGAAGGTGGACGGGGGAGTGAGACGAACTCTGAGTCCGGCGTTAGGCGTAGAATCTTCGGAGACGGGCTGCGTTCCATGGGTTCGGCTCGAGTCGGTTGTCAGATGCGTTACGTAGACGGTATGCTCCGCCGGTCAGGACTTGGTCGATGATGAAGGGACCTTCCCACTTGGGCTTAAGTTTGTCCTTTTTCTTGTCCGGAAGGCGTAGAACAAGTTCGCCAACATTGTAAGTTTTGGCCCGTACTTCTCTGCTTTGATATCTTCGAGCCTGCTGCTGATAAAATGCGGAACGAGCCTTGGCCACATCCCGCTCCTCCTCTAAGGCGTCCAAAATGTCCTGCCGATCCAACTCGGCTTCTCTTTCTTCATACATGCGCACACGAGGTGAGTCATGAATTATATCGCAGGGCAGAACTGCCTCTGCGCCATATACCATGAAAAATGGTGTGAATCCAGTAGTTCGGTTTGGCGTGGTCCGCAGCCCCCAGAGTACGGAGTCGAGATCCTCTACCCAGTGCGTGTTAGATTCCTTGAGGGACCGCACTAGTCTGGGTTTGATGCCGCTCATGATTAGACCATTTGCTCGCTCGACTTGACCGTTAGTTTGGGGGTGATAGGCTGAAGCGTAATCGAGCTTGATGCCCATGTTTTTGCACAAGAGTTTAACTTCGTCGACCGTGAAATTCGTGCTGTTGTCAGTGATGATGCTGTGGGGGACGCCGAAACGGTGTACTACCCCGGATATGAAGTCTATCACAGCCGGATTCTGCCGTTTTAACCGGCTTGGCCTCAATCCATTTGGTGAATTTGTCCACCATGACCAATAAGTATTTGTGCTTGTGGGTTCCCCATTTAAGGGGTCCAACCATGTCAAGCCCCCAGACCGCGAATGGCCAGGTGATGGGTATAGTTTTGAGGGCGGTGGGTGGCATGTGGCTCTGATTAGCAAAGAGCTGGCAACCGACACATCGTTGGACTAAGTCCTGAGCATCTGCCCGGGCTGTTGGCCAATAAAATCCTGTGCGGAAGGCCTTGCCTACAAGGGCCCGGGCTGCAGCGTGGTGCCCGCCGAGTCCAGCGTGAATTTCAGCCAGGAGATTTCGCCCTTCCTCTTTGGAGAAACACCTTTGAAGGACTCCGGTTGTTCTTTTCTTATAAAGTTATCCCTCATGAACCTTGTAGGCTTTAGATCGCCGAACTATGCAGCGGGCCTCATTTTGGTCTTTGGGAAGTTCCTGCCGGATTAAGTAGGCTAGGAATGGTTCTGTCCACGGGGCAATTACTTCCATTATTTCGTGGGCTGAAGGTGTTATTTCGTTGGCTGAGCCGCCGATTGTGTCAGAATGGTCTGAGTTAGGTGATGTAGCTGGCTCTGGATTGTTATTTCCGGACTCCTCTTCCCATAATATGGATGGCTTAAAGAGTCGTTCCAGGAAGATGTTTGGAGGGACGGCGTCTCGTTTCGCGCCGATGCATGCTAACACGTCTGCTGCCTGGTTATTATCCCGGGCTACATGGTGGAATTCGAGTCCTTTGAACCGAGCTAAGATTTTTAGGACGACGTTGCGGTAAGCTACCATTTTTGGATCTTTGGCGTCAAAGTCTCCATTTACTTGGGATATTGTGAGGTTTGAATCCCCGCGCACCTCTAGGCGTTGAATGCCCATGGAGATTGCCATCCGGAGGCCATGTAGAAGGGCCTCGTATTCGGCTGCGTTGTTGGAGTCCATGTACATTATTTGAAGTACGTATTGGATTGTGTCTCCAGTTGGGGACGTCAAGACGACGCCAGCCCCCAAGCCAGCCAACATTTTGGATCCGTCGAAATGCATGATCCAGTTGGAGTACGCATCATACTCTTTAGGGAGTTCGGCTTCGGTCCATTCGGCGACGAAGTCAACCAGAACCTGCGACTTTATAGCTCGCCGCAGTTTGTAGGTTATGTCAAATGGTAAGAGCTCAATAGCCCATTTTGCAATCCCGCCCGTTGCGTCGCGATTGTTTATAATATCGTTGAGAGGTACTTCGGAGGCCACCGTTATGGAACACTCTTGAAAGTAGTGTCGCAGCTTCCGGGATGCCATGAACACCGCATACGCTATCTTTTGATAATGTGGGTACCGGGACTTGCATGGAGTTAGAACAGTGGATACGTAGTACACTGGTTTTTGAAGAGGGAATCTGTGCCCTTCTGTTTCTCGTTCGACGACGAGTACCGCGCTGACGACTTGATGTGTTGCTGCGATGTATAATAACATGGGTTCGCCCAGGTTGGGCGCGGCCAGGACCGGATTTGTTGCCAGTATGGCCTTTATTTCTTCGAGTCTGGCTGTGGCAGCATCCGTCCATTCGAAACATTCGGTGCGCCGGAGGAGGCGGTAGAGGGGCAAAGCCTTTTCTCCTAAATGGGAGATGAAGCGACTTAAGGCCGCTACACATCCGGTTAGTTTTTGTATTTGCTTGAGGTCTTTTGGAATATCCAATTGTGCCAGAGCTCGGATCTTGGCCGGGTTTGCTTCAATTCCTCTACCGGATACAATGAAGCCCAAGAGCTTTCCGGCTGGTACTCTGAAGACGCATTTTTCCGGATTGAGCTTAATGTCGTATGCTCGAAGGTTGTCGAATGTGACCCTCAAGTCTTCTACCAGAGTTTCGACGTGTTTGGTCTTGACGACCACATCGTCTACGTATGCCTCTACTGTTTTGCCTATCTGGGTAGCCAGACATGTTTGAATCATGCGCTGATATGTTGCGCCGGCGTTTTTGAGTCCGAAGGGCATTGTGTTGAAGCAGAATGGCCCATATGGAGTAATGAATGCCGTTGCGTCCTGGTCTTTCTCAGCCATCTTGATTTGATGGTATCCAGAGTATGCGTCGAGGAAGCACAACGAATCGTGCCCTGCGGTAGCATCGATGATTTGGTCGATGCGGGGGAGAGGGAAAGGGTCTTTTGGACAGGCCTTGGTAAGGTCTTTAAAATTGACGCAGAGGCGCCAGGATTTGTCCTTTTTTGGTACCATTACTAGATTGGCTAGCCAGTCCGGATGTTTTATATCTCTGATGAATCCGACTTCTAAGAGTTTGGCTAGCTCCTCTCCCATTGCCTGTCTTTTGGGTTCAGAAAATCGCCGAAGAGCTTGTTTGACTGGCTTGAATCCTTTTAGGATATTTAGGCTGTGCTCTGCCAGCCTGCGTGGGATTCCTGGCATGTCTGAAGGGTGCCAGGCAAAAATGTCCCAATTTTCCCGAAGGAATTCTTGTAGTGCGGCTTCGACATCAGGACTTAATTGTGCCCCAATGGAGGCCGTCTTTGTGGGGTCCGTTGGATGGACCTGAAATTTGACTATTTCGTCTGCTGGTTTAAAAGAGGTGGACTTGGACCTCTTATTGAGTATCACATCGTCCCTGTCCACCGTGGAGCGCAGCGCAGTTAGTTCCTCTGCCGCTAGGGCTTCGGACAATGCCTCTAGGGCCAGTGCGGCTGTCTTATTTTCAGCGTGGAGTGCTGTATCTGGATCACTGGCGAGAGTGATTATTCCATTGGGTCCGGGCATTTTGAGCTTCATGTACCCGTAATGGGGTATAGCTTGGAAGATTGTGAATGCCTCTCGCCCTAACAAAGCGTGATATCCGCTACCGAATGGGGCCACTTGGAACATGACCTCTTCGGACCTGTAATTGTCCGGTGAGCCGAACACTACATCTAGTGTGATTTTTCCTGTGCAGCGTACTTCTCGACTAGGGAATATTCCTCTGAAAGTTGTGCTGCTTCGCTCAATGCGGCTCCAGTCAATTTCCATTTTTTGACGGGTTTCCTCATAGATGAGGTTTAATCCGCTGCCGCCATCCATGGGCACCTTAGTAAGACGGAAACCGTCCACTATCAGACTGAGGACCAATGCGGCTGGTGCTCTAGCTGTTCGGAATTTAGGTTCGTCGCTGGCATTGAAGGTGATAGCCGTGTCGCTCCATGGATTTGTTGTTGCTACTTGGTAGACTTCGGCGAGGCTGCGGATTGTTCGTTTCCGCATGTTATTTGATGCGAAAGTCTCGAAGACTGTTTGTACCATACTAGTACTGCTGGGTTGGTTGCCCGGGGCTAAAAAGCCTACGCCACTTTTGGCCACCTGCCATAGTATCCAACATGCTCGAAGGCTACGTGTTGGAGTGGCGCCCTCCGTGCTCGGGATTTTGCAGGGTCCGTTGAGCCATCCCTCCAGTATGGTTCCGTACCCTTTAGGGGGGTTTTGCTTTTTGGTTTTTAACCCAGGTGCTTGAGTATGACGCACCCTTTTATTTCGGACTGGGGTTGTATTCAGGGCCGGATTATCCCAAAACCTAGTTTCGGTTTTCTAGGCACTCTCCATCGCGCAGTATTTTTGTACAATGGTCGCTAGGTCGGCGAAGCGTGTAACTTTGCGACGACTCATGGCATTTATGATTCCCTTGTCCGTGCAGTTGTTGTAGAAGATTGAAATCGCGCTTTCTTCATGGCAGTCCTTTATCTTGTTCATAACCAGGAGGAATCTGGCCCAGTAATGATGTACTGTTTCATCGGGCTCTTGCCTATTTGAGATAGATCGCTTATGTTTGGGTGGGCGGGTGGAATTAAGTTCGGAACCCCGCCCGATCTGAGGCTCAAAGGCCAAGAAGCTTCCACATTCGGAAGCTTGGTTTGCTGAGCGCTTTCAACCAAATCTAGTCCGATGCCTGACTTTAGGTTCAGTATTTGATTAGCGTCCGTCCCTCCGCGGGAATCCGGCATGGAGGGATCCGGAACCCGGACGTAGTTGGTTTTTAACATAGAAGAAGAGTCCCCGCATTATTCCTCTACCACGACAACGTGGTGGGTAACCTGGGGAGAGTTAATTTCTCTCAGATCGGTTTTAAGCCCAATCTGATGGTAGTCGGTAGCGACGCCCAGGCCGGCGATGCGATCCAAGAGCTCGTTTACGGAGGAGAGCTCAATCGGATCTAGCTGTTCGGCGAATTCCGAGCTGACGTGAAGATCGCTTTTAATGACTTGAGAGGTCATTGTCGGGGCGGTGGCCGAACAGGCGGTCATGAGAAAGCCGCCAAGACGGATAGTCTGGCCGGCAGCCAAAGCTCCCTTGACGATGGCACCGTCTTTAAAGACGGGAAAAGGCATCCTTCCTGATGGTGACGGCACAGAGAAACTCTCAATGAAAGCACCAATGTCGGTGTCAAAACCGGCGGATCTCGGGTAGGGGGTCCCAAACTGTGCGTCTAGGCGGATGGTAACAGGAGACAAGGGACACGATGTTTTACCCAGGTTTGGGCCCTCTTGATGGAGGTAAAACCCTACGTCCTGCTTGATTAATATTGATGTTGTGTGTTACAAGAGTGGATCTACCACGAGATCAAGGAGGCTAAACCCTAGAAGCTAGCCTATGGTATGATTGTTGTTCGTCCTAAGGACTAAAGCCATCCGGTTTATATAGACACCGGAGAGGGCTAGGGTTACACAAAGTTGGTTACAATGGTAGGAGATCTACATATCCGTATCGCCAAGCTTGCCTTCCACGCCAAGGAAAGTCCCATCCGGACACAGGACGAAGTCTTCAATCTTGTATCTTCATAGTCTTGGAGTCCGGCCGATGACGATAGTCTGGCTATCCGGACACCCCCTAGTCCGGAACTCCCTCAGCAGCTAAGGAAGACTATCTTGAAGACAGCGAGACAACCCCAAAGTCCTGTCTTGGTTTAGTGTTCGAGTTACTGGCCACTACCACTTGCACAAGCTATTCAAACTCACTGTCTGAATCAGTTCGGTTTCTTGAGTCTCAACTACAAGCTGAAAGACATCGATCGGTTGTGCTGCGACAAGAAGCGGAAGGACTGCAGAAGTCCCTGGAGCATTCAGATGCATACTTTCTGGTGCAACAGCAAGCGTTGGAGGATTTTAGCGCCAAATAGGACAAAGCTAATAAGCTTGCTAAGCTTATTGCTAGCATGGTGGATACCCAGGTTAACGTTTCTTGAGCTCTTATGAAGTTGTTTCAGTTATCCTCTTGTTTTGCTGCCGCGTTTATTTGCACTGGTGGCCAATTTTGACGGCTAGTGTATGTAATATGCTGCTTTGTTCCCTATATTTGCACTAGTGGCGAACTTTGATGCCCAGTGGATGTAATATGTGTAATAGTGGTAATAGGCTACCTTTAATTGCTTGCTTATTTATTTCCTTATTGTCTTGTTTAGTTGTTTGCTTGTAGTCACTGCAGTTCTTTTTCTGTGTTTTTCTAGTGGCCACAATAGCCTATTTTTGGTAATTAGGCCAAAATAATCATGGCAACACATGGACTATTGTAACCATGGGCCTCCTGCAGGCCGTATGTTCCATGGGCCTTCTTCCGGCCGTAGGATCCATTGGCCTTCTATACAGGCCATAGGATCCATTGGCCTTCTATACGGGCCTTCTATGGGCCTTAGGATTCATGGGCTTTCTACGGGTCGTATGGTCCATGGGCCTTCTACGCGTCGTAGGGTCCATGGGCCTTCTACGGGCCGTGCGATCCACTGGCCTTCTACGGGCCATACGATCCATGGGCCTCATACGGGTCGTAGGATCCATGGGCCTTCTATGGGGCGTATCGTCATTTCGCCAATCATGGGTCGTACTGTTCGTGGACCATAACAGGCCGTTAACAGGCCGTATTTGATTACTCTATGAAAACAGCCCAACGGATTTTTTTTGACATGAAAACGGCCCAATGTATTAACGGTCCACAAACGGGCCAACTACAACGACGAGCTAAATTTGGCCCACAAGCAGAAAATGACAGTAATGGGTCGTATGTAACCGAATGCTGCAATGAGCCCAAGAACCAATGGGCCCTGAGAAGGCCAAAAGATAACTTGGGCTGGAAACGGCCCAATGGAATAACGGACCGTTAATGGGTATAAAGTGATACACTGTTCATTACGGGCCAGTTTCACAACGGGCCGTTAATGGGCCAAGAGTTACAAAGGGCCTCATATGGGACGAAAGAAGTCATGGGCCACACATGGGCCGGAAGTTAAAACGGGCTGGAATCATATTGGATGGCCCAGTGACGCTACTGGGCCTAATTCGGAGAGGTCGTAACGGGCCCTGGGTTAGCGGGCTGTAAATGGGCTATATGCGAACATGCCGTTAACAAGCTTTCCGTGGGCCGGCCCGTCACCTTTTGACCAAGTCAAATGGGCCGGCCTTTTCACAGGAATGGGCCTCTGTTGGGTCGTGCCACGTGTCAACGTATCATAGGCGCCTTCGGTCCATTGAGTGGATGACATCTGTCCCAACGGTGAGCCGACATGTGTTTCCTCCAGCCAATGATGATTTTACACGTGGAAAATCCCCATTGGTCGGGGCTGTTAACGGGTTATCGGATCCAAAACCGGACCCGATAGCTTAACAGCGTTCCGTTATGGTGGATGCCACGCGTTGGTCACCCTTGACGAAAGCACTTCTGTGATGCGCGATTTATCGTCATGGAAGTGGACACTTCCGTGATGATAATTTTGGTAATGTCATGGAACACTTCTACGACAATACATGTATGACTATCTTGATTCTGTCATAAAATCGTCATGGATGTACATGCATGACAAAAAACGCGACCTACTGTGACAAACACGTATCATCACGGAAGTGTATTTTTTTGTAGTGGGCGCCTTGGCCATGGATGGCCTCCACGCAGCCCCCATGGACCTACAAATATGTCCTTTGGAAACCCTAGCCCGTCCTCATCCAATTCCCTCTCGTCCCCCATAGCACCCCCTCCCCCTCGACTCGGAAACGAGCTCGGAGCTCATGTGGTGACCGCTGCCTCACCATCATTACCGCGATCACCGTCGTCACCAACGTGCAGGAGCACGTCCAGGAGCTCCGCCAAGTCTGTCTTCGTCATCTACGCCCAGTAGATCAAGTCAGTATCCCCTACAACATGCGTTTCGTCTCCGTGTTCACCATATGCCCCATCGTCGATCCTCTCCGGTCCATCGTCGTATGCCGCTCCTAAGCCTCCCGCCAAACCACCATTTGCTCCTAGGTGAGTTGCGCATGTTTCCCCTTCCCCCTTGTCGATTGCGTGGTATGGCCGTGAATCCACCGGAGCCCGAGCTTCTGCGTGCAGGCCATTATCACCTGTAGACTCATCATCGCACACTTTCCAATGGCCTCATGCCCTGCCTCCAATCCCTGCCACGCCCAGTCCTGCCCGCAACCACCGCTGCTGCTGCCTACCGTCGCACGCCCCTCCGATTGCTCACCTAGCTGTCCGCTCGCCGTCCGCCCCTGCCACGTGCAACTACTGCCGTGTGCCCAGCCGCTGTGCCCTGCGTGCCCGCGCTCCGCTCGCACCAAAGGCCGCACCTGCGCCGCCCCCCACTGCTCCTGACACCTCCTTTGCCCCTGCCTCGCACCCTACTTCCACCTACGCACCGCGACTCCGGCCGCCGCTCCCCGCGCTCGCCGCTGGCGGCCGCTCCCCACGCCTGCATCCGCCCACAGGCGCCCACCACCACAACACTCGGCAATTTCTCCCCTCGCACGCCAGCGTAGTCAACGTGGCAGGGCGTGGTGCCCTCCAGGTCACTGGTCAGTGGGTCCCGGTGACCAAGTTGACTCGTCAACTGGTCAGCATTGACCTTCTAACTCGGCTGCCCGAGGCCCACTGTCAGCCCCAGTGCACTGTTAGGTGCACTGCACCTGGTGCACTGCACCTGGTGCACCAAACATTTCCATTACTTTTTTAATTAAATTAAATCCTGTAAATCTAGAAAATGGTTAAAATTCAAAAATTAATAGGAAATAAACCGTAAGTCGGATGAAAGTAATTTATATATGAAAAATGATCAGAAAAATAATGAGAATCCGAGTACATCATCCACATACATGTCACAAGCCCCCATCCCAGCAAACATGGGACCTTCCCCTCCGATCCGTCTATTTGAAAATTGCGTGGAGCCGGGAAAATATTCCCGGATATTTTCCTGCTCCGTCTGTAACGCGTAGCACTGCATTAGGTCATCCCTAGCACAACGTTTTGCCATGTCATGCTTTGTGATGCTATTGTTTGCTCTGTTATTTAATTGTTTCCCCTTCGTTGCTTCTCTTTCTGTAGACCCCAATATTGCAATAGACCCCGAGACCGCTGATGATCTGGTGATCGTCTACTTCGTTGAAGATCCATTTTCGTCCACAGAGCTTCCAGGCAAGCAAACCCCCCTTGATCATTCTGATACCGCCTACTCTTTCCCTCTACTGCTTGCATTAGAGTAGTGACACTGTTACTGTCTTATTGGTTGATCCTATACTGCTGCATAGCCTGTCCTTGCTAATGTTGTTGATACTTTTACCTGTTATCCTAATTGCTTAGTATAAGTATGATAGTATTCCATCAATGGCCCTACATTCATGTCTGTCTGCCATGCTTTACTATTGCGGCATGATCCCACTGGGAGATGATCACGGGTTTATATATATATATATATATAATACATGATTCATGATGTGACTAAAGTCTCGTCTCATAGAGTACCCGCGAGTGATTCATGGATGTGGGGGCTGAAGGGACAGGTGGTTCCATCTAGGTACTGGTGGGCCTCGGTTCCCCCCCCAGTGATACATTATGGCGGAGCGACATGGCAGGTTGAGACCACGTAGGAGAGAGGTGGGCCTGGTCCCTGGTCGTTGTTCGTGGTTACTTTAAAATAATGCGCTTAACGAGAATTGGATATTTCATCTGAGTTGGTCGTTGACCTTTACACTAACCGCTACGCGGGAACAGTTATGGGCACTCGGTGTCACACGTTTTCTCCCAAAGCTTTTCAGATGTCACAGTTGAGCGGCACGCGCCCGGGTAGTCCGCGTAAGCACCTGCCTTGTATAAGGAGGTAGCCAGAACTGATCTCGATCATCCTCGCAACGTGTTGGAGTGCAATAGGCGATGGGCCCATGACCCCTGCGCACTTAGGATGTAGACCGGCGTGCTGACCTCTTTGGAGAGCCTAGGTAGGACTACGACATGTTGATCTTTCGAGGCCGGAGATTACGCAGGAAAGTGTGTCCGGCCAGAGTAATCGATCATGTTGGGTAATGTGGTGCACCCCTGTAGGGAAGTAATCTATTTGTATAGCCATGTCCTTGGTAACATGACGACTTGGAGTTGTATTCCAACCTCTTACAACTAAAATCAGATACTTGATAAAACACACCCAGATAAGGGGCAGATACAACCTGGTGATCGCTCTCTCACAGGGAGATGATGAGAGGATCTCCGAGTAGGATTATTGCTATACGATGTTACTTGTTACCATACCAGCTACTCTCTTCTACTGCTTCAAGAAGGTGGCTGTCAGAAGACGTAGTTTTCGATAGGACTAGCTTCTCCCCCCTTATTCTGGCATTCTACAGCCTAGTCCGCAGATACTACCCCTTTTATTGATACCGATGCATATGTAGTGTAGATTTGATGTAAGTCTTGAGAGTACTTTGGATGAGTACACGCGGTTGCTTTGCTACCTCTTTTATCCTATACCTGATTGCTGCGATTAGATGGCGGATCCCAGGAGCCAAATGCCACCGCTGACGACTACTACTACCCTAACGGAGCCTGCTACTACATGGACGCCGTCGATGACTAGGAGTAGTTAGGAGGCTCCCAGGCAGGAGGCCTTGCCTTTTCTATCGTTGTTGTTGTGTTAGCCTTCTTAAGGCAAATTTGTTTACTTTATGTTTGTACTCGGATATTGTTGCTTCCGCTGACTTGTTAGTATTTGAGATTATGTATTCGAGCCCTCGAGGCCCTTGGCTTGTAATATAAAGCTTATATGACTTTAATTTGTGTCTAGAGTTGTGTTGTGATATCTTCCCGTGAGTCTCTGATCTTGATCGTGCACATTTGCATGTATGATTGGTGCACGATTGAATCAAGGACGTCACAACAGTCCTTGGTTCATCTTGTCATGTCATCTTTGGTCACCATGTAGCCTTAGATAACAATGAAGGACATGCAAAGACAACACTCCCTTATCCTCTTTGGCAGGTAACTCTGAATGTGGGTCTGTTTCTGAGAAGGACCCTCCCCCACTTTGATGGGATCCAATTATCTGGAAGATTGCACGGTAGTAGGATCTTCCCCTAGGACCAAATGGGGGAGTTCTCTATGGGGCAACTTTACTTTGTGTCGCTACCTGGTTCAAATCGAAAGGCGGATGGTGGTTCATACCCCTTGTCTGCGCGTCCGGAATCCCACACATGTAGTCTTTCAGATCCGCATGTAGCTCCTCAACCTGCGCAACCATTGTCAGCTCGCCCATGCAGAACCCATCTCCCAAGCAAGGTATGCCGATGCAAATGTCGATCAAGCTTTGTTGTGGGACATCATTCAGTCCATCGGGCGATACATTGAATCTCCTCTCTTGCCGCTTCCTGATGTGCAACAAGTTTGGCGCTGCCACCGCTGCTACATTTCATCCCGATATCCTTAGCATCGGTGTTGATGGGAGAGGATATGATCACAGTAGAGAGGAGAAAGGTGGGGTTTAGGTGGCTCGTGGTGGGTTGCATGGGCCCAAGCCAGTATGCCAGCAAATAGGAAGACACTTGGATAGCCCAATTTGTGGCACCCTGGCTCAGAGAAAACCGGAATGCCCCGTATTCCAGCCCAGAGATCGAGATGAAGTCTTCTGGAATACGACACTGCTTAGCATAGAACAAACCAGCTCTTTATTACAATCTATTTGGGCACAAGGGGTTACATCGGCACGACGACACTACGCCTACCACTATTGCTCTATGCAAGCAGCAGAACATATCAAAGCAGCGGAATAACTCTTGCAGCGGAACAACGACGACGGTGGTGAACTCCACTCCGCAGGGACTCTGACTGGAACACTTATCCTAGGTCACAAATAAGGACTCCACGGAAAACAAGAAATCAAATTCGGAATGACCTGCAAACTGGCATGACACGCCAGGTCAGTACATTGAATGTACTTGCAAGCTCACAAAAATCCAGAAGCATTCAAGACAAACAACAACATGGCAATTACAGTTTAAGCAGGGATTATCATGATATCATCGGAACAACATAGCATGAACAACATGAACATGATACAACTAGAACAACATGAACATGGCATGAACATATGAATCTGGTGATACTAGCATGCAACATGATGACACTATCATGCACCAACTTACCAACCTCGGACATCACACAATCATCTCAGGATCAAATCAAGCTCGGTACAAATAATATCGCAGTAGTCATTACATGACTACAAGGAGCTTGATCTTTACCCACGATTCTCGCACAACATCACGAATATCCAACAACTCGGTATCCTCGATACCACGATGATCAATCACGGATCACAAATGGAACCACACTTGGTTCAACGGGTTACCTCGTAACCAAACGGTGACCATTCACAGATCACAAATGGAACCACTCTGGGCTCAACGGGTTACCTCGTAACCAAACGGTGATCATTCACGGATCACATAGCCATCTTATCTCATCATCGAACCGGGGTTGTTATTAAGCACATTATTATTATTACCGTTGACCCATAGTGTGACCGACACGAGCTGGGCCCTTAACCGTGGGCATGGCTATCGATAGATTTAGTATACACTCTGCAGAGGTTAGCACACTGTACCCACACCACGGAACCCATGGCCTCGCACTCCCATTCGGGTGGACCAATGGCGTTCCGACAAAACCATCCTACTGCCATGACACTCTCCCGACCACTCCGACTCACTCCCCACTGGGATAAGTCATGGGTGGCCCCGTGTCTACCCCAGACACCAACGGCCACCTTCATGGAAAAACAGCCACTATCGTGGCAAAACGGTCCCAAACGGGGACAAAAGCGCTTATCATCCAACTACGGGCACACAAGGTTATGTCTGCTTACCGGGCAAGAGTATCGCACGCCCATAACCTTCCCTCGTTGGAGGCACCAACAAGAGGCATGACAATAGACCCAGTTAGGACCCTCCCATAAAGGTAAGCGTGGTTGCACTGGCCAGCTTGATATGGTGGCACCATGACTCAGCCAATAGTTGTTCAAGTTCAATTTAATCCGGTTAAACTTGAATGCAAATATGCTGAGCCATGATAAAATAACACGATGCAATTACAATGCATGAGCATGATATCAACATAAGCATGAGGTTACAACATAACTATCGACCATATCAACAATGAATCATATCCAACTGAGCATGGCATAATGTCATGCATGAATATCACAAGTACAACACTACTCGTAGAAACCTAGCATGACCACTAGCATCAACAATATCATGCAAGACATATCAACAATGCTACCATGCAAGCATTTAACCAACTGGATGTAATGGAACATGCATACGACGGCACTCGGAACAGACGGAAGTCATGCACCGAAAACCATCACCAACATCAACACGTACTACTAGCAAGCATAAGCATATAAAGGAATACTAGCAACTAGTACAAGATAACCAGGTGCAAGACAACATAACACGAGAGTGAACATGAAACTCTAAGCAGAACCGGAACAACGATAACCATATTATAAACAAGCAAACATTTATTAAATATTCAAGTTGAAAAACCATGGCTACTACATGACTATCATGCAAGTGGGTATTGTGGCTTGCCTGGGGATGAAGAAGGCACCGGTGAGAAGTGCGGTGAAGGATCGCGGAAAGATTCTCCGGAAATAGTCCTCTCCTAGAGGGCTGTTTACGTGCAAGGGTAAAATGGTCATTTTCAGAATGTTAACACATGGTGAAAGTGTTACCAATAGAATGGGCTCAATGAAACAAAGAAGTGGGCTTTAGATTCACCTCAAACGGAGTTGCGAGCAAAAAGTTGTGAGGTGATGAAGATCAGGGACTTTTCTGCAAAAATATCATCACAAACAAGTCCCTGAGTGGATAAGGCAGAAACGGGTTTCAGAAAATATGCTTTCTAGAGAGGAAAACACATTTACGCCCGAAGTGAGAACAGAATACGCTTTCTGAAAGCGAACACGTACTCTGTGTGTTGACGCTTCCACTTATCCACGTCATCGGAGGCGGGGCCGGGACTTATCTCGCTGACGTGCGGGTCCCATAGGGTGGGGCCCGTCACTTATCCACGTGGGCTGGCCGGGTCAACGCCCCAGAGGCTGACATGCGGGGCCCGCGCTGGAATGGGGCTCGCCTGGCCAGGTCAATATCTTCTTCCTCTCCCCACACCCAATGGAAACAAAGGAGGGAGCAGGGGAGGGCGCTGCCGGCTACGGGTCGACCTGCTCCGGCTGGCTCCAGCCAGGCGGAGGCCACTGGAGGACGCGAGGCAGTGTGCCGCTCCCGCCTGGAGCAGCAGCAGCGCCGGAGAGGGGACGGGGCGTCGGCGGCTCGCGGATCAGAGGGCTCGGGCGGCGGTGGTTGATCTAGGGGGCGACGGCCTGAGGCACTCCGCCGAAGAATGGAGGGTTTGGGAAGGGTCGCCAGAGCATGGGGAAGATGTGAGTGTGGTCATGGAGTGGAGGGGTGGCTCGGGTCGGCCGAATTTAAGCAGAGCGCTGCGGCGAGGCTTCGGCCATGGGAGGGGCATGAGAGCTTCTCGAGCTCGTTTGAGAGGCTAGGCAGGACCAAAGGAGGGTGGTGAGGCTGGTGAGGTGCTCGGGAGGACTCGGGGTGGGCTTAAATAGGCGCGGGGCGAAGAGGCCGAGCTGGCATCGCTGTGGATATGTGTCCGGCGCCGCAGACGCGTGTGCTCAAGCATGGGCTCGATGGAAGGTGATGGAGAGGCACAGGAAGGAGCCCACGGGGAAGAGGAGGCCAGGGAGCACGGGGAGGAAGGCGACGATGACGAACCGAGCCAAAACGCCACTGTGCGTCCATGGGCACGTGGCGGTTTGCATCGGTGAGCAAGTGAACGGAGGGGGAGAGGGGTCCAGGGGAACGGCGACAACGAGAGCTAGCTGATGGACATGCTCATGTGCGTGAAGACAACGAGAGGGGGAGGGGCTCGAGCAAGAAACCATCTAGCTCGCGTCCATGGCATGTCAGAGAGGCGGTCACTGAGGGAGTCCTAGATTAAGGGGTCCTCGGATAGCCGGACTATATGCTATGCCGGACTGTTGGGCTATGAAGATACAAGATAGAATATTTCATCCTGTGTCCGGGTGGGACTCTCCTTTGTGTGGAAGGCAAGCTTGGCGTTTCGGATATGTAGATTCTCCTCTCTGTAACCGACTCTATGTAACCCTAGCCCCCTCCGGTGTCTATATAAACTGGAGGGTTTAGTCTGTAGGACAAGAACAATAATCATAATCATAGGCTAGCTTCTAGGGTTAGCCTCTACGATCTCGTGGTAGATCAACTCTTGTAATACTCATATCATCAAGATCAATCAAGCAGGAAGTAGAGTATTACCTACATAGAGAGGGCCCAAACCTGGGTAAACACCGTGTCCCCCACCTCATGTTACCATTAGCCTTAGACGCACAGTTCGGGACCCCCTACCCGAGATCTGCCGGTTTTGACACCGACATTGGTGCTTTCATTGAGAGTTCCACTGTGTCGTCACCATAAGGCTTGATGGCTCCTTCAATCATCTATAACAACTCGGTCCAGGGTGAGATCTTTCTCCCCGGACAGATCTTTGTATTCGGTGGCTTCGCACTACGGGCCAACTTGCTCGGCCATCCGGAGGTGATCGATGGCTACGCCCCTGGCCATCAGGTCAGGTTTGGAAGCTTGAACTACACCGCCGACATCCGTGGAGACTTGGTCTTCAACGGATTCGAACCCATGACAGTCGCACCCTATAGCTACGATGAACATGACTTAAATCTGTCATCGAACCATGCTCAAGAGACAACGCCTGTAACTGCCCTGGCCCTAGATGCAGTGCAGATCATGCCATCCAAGGACGGGAGGATGGACCCCGCCACGGAAGCCGCATACTCAACGGCGCTAGAGCCAAACACAGATCTAACCTCTGATGAGGCATGTGTCATCGGAACCTCGGACTCATCTCCGGCCATAGGCTCTGAACCGCGTGTATCCACGCCCCTCGAATCTAACTGGGCGCTGATCTTGGAGTTCAGCTCCGCGGACATCTTCCAACACTCGCCCTTGGGCGACATGTTAAACTCGTTAAAATCTCTCTCCTTGTCAGGAGATTCAGGGCCGAACTATGTCCGGCTTGAGTGGGGAGCGGACGACGAAGAATTTCGTTACCCACCCACCACCCACTTGATAGCCATTGTCGACGACTTGACCGACATGCTTGACTTCGACTCCGAAGACATCGAAGGTATGGATGATGATGCAGGAGAAGAGCAGGAACCACCGCCCACAGGGCGCTGGACAGCCACCTCCTCATATGACATATACATGGTGGACACACCTAAAGAAAACAACGGCAAGGACAAAAAGGATCCAGTTGAGGATAAGCCTCCTGAGAAGCAGCCGAAGCGCTGATGTCAGCGGCGCCGCTCAAAACCATGCCAGGGTACAAACGGTGATACCGGCACAAGAGACAATAGCACTCCGGATGATGCCGAAGACGATGACCCCGCCCAGCCAATTTATGAACAGGCCGAACGGGAAGATGGGTAAGCCATCCCTGATGAATAGGCCATGAATGAAGACTCGGAGGACAATAATTACATGCCTCTCTCCGAGGATGAGGTGAGCCTCGGTGACGAAGAATTTACCGTGCGTGAGGATCCCGTCATGCAGGAGCGCCGACTTATAGCCACTGCAAAGAGCCTGAAGAAAAAACAGTAGCAGCTTCAAGCTGATCAAGATCTGCTCACTGATAGATGGACTGAGGTCCTTGCAACCGAGGAATACGGACTCGAACACCCAAAAAAAAGTTACCCGAAGTGCAAGTTGTTACCTCAATTTGATGACGAGGCCTTGGAGCCAGCCCTACCAGATGACCGACCACCGCGTGGCCGAGACAAAACAGAAGTCCAGCCCGCACTACCTCGCCGAACAAATAGAAACACAACAACTCGGGGATACATGCATGACCTGGGGCACGACTTGGAGAACAATGCAGGCCAGACCAGATCGATATATGGATCGCGGGGGTGCGCCCCGGTACACGACGACGGCTACCACACCGGATATAATAAAAACAAACCTGTCCGGGCCGAATACCGCAGACCAGCTCCATCCAAACTGTGTCACGACGTAGCCCGACATAGAGGCGCTGCACACCCCCTATGCTTCACTGATGAAGTAATGGAACATTAATTCCCAGAAGGGTTTAAACCCGTGAACATCGAATCGTATGATGGGACAATAGATCCCGCGGTATGGATCGACGATTTCCTTCTCCACATTCATATGGCCCGTGGTGACGATCTCCATGCCATCAAGTATCTCCCGCTAAAACTCAAGGGACCAACTCGACACTGGTTGAACAGTCTGTGCGAAAATTCTATTGGCAGTTGGGAGAACCTGGAAGACGCATTCCTTGACAACTTCCAGGGCACCTATGTTCGACCTCCCGATGCCGATGACTTAAATCATATAACACAACAGCCCGAAGAGTCAGGCAGGAAATTCTAGACTCGGTTCTTAACTAAAAAGAACCAGATCGTCGACTGTCGGGATGTTGAATCCCTAGCGACCTTTAAGCATAACATCCGTGACGAATGGCTCGCCCGACACCTTGGACAAGAGAAGCCGAAGTCCATGGCAGCCCTTACGATTCTTATGAACCGCTTTTGTGCGGGCGAGGACAACTGGCTAGCTTGTAGAAATAGCACCTCAAGTAAACCTGGCACTTCTAAAGCCAGAGATAGCAACGGCAAGCCCCGACGCAGCAGGCACAAGTGTCGAAGTAATGGAAACAACGCTGAAGACACGACAGTCAACGCCGGATACAGTGGCTCCAAGTCCGGTCAGTGGAAGAAGCCATTTAAGAGAATTTATCCGGGCCCATCCAGTTTGGACTGCATACTCGATCGTCCATGTCAAATCCATGGCACCCCCGATAAACCAGCCAGTCATACCAACAGAGAATGTTGGGTCTTCAAACAGGCCGACAAGTTAAATGCCAAAAACAAGGAAAAGGGGTCCCAAAGCAATGACGACGAGGAGCCCTGACCACCGAACACAGGGGGACAGAAGAAGTTTCCTTAGGTCAAAATGGTGAACATGATATATGCTACCCATATCCCCAGAAGGGAGCGGAAGCGCGCCCTAAGGGACGTCTACACGATGGAGCCAGTCACCCCAAAATACAACCCATGGTCCTATTGTTCGATCACCTTTGATCGAAGGGACCATTCGACCAGTATCCGTCATGGTGGTTCAACCGCACTGGTGCTTGACCCTATTATCGACGGATTCCACCTTACACGAGTCCTTATGGATGGTGGAAGCAGCCTGAACCTGCTCTATCAGGATACAATGCGTAAAATGGGCATCAATCCCTCAAGGATCAAACCAACAAAAACCACCTTCAAAGGTGTCATACCAGGTGTGGAGGCCTGTTGCATGGGCTCAATCCCACTAGAAGTGGTCTTCGGATCCCCGGATAATTTCTGAAGCGAAGAATTGATCTTCGATATCGTCCCTTTCCGAAGTGGCTATCATGCACTGCTCGGACAAACCGCATTCGCTCAATTCAATGCGGTGCCGCACTACGCATACCTCAAGCTCAAGATGCCCGGACCGCGCGGTGTCATAACAGTCAATGGAAACATGGAACGCTCCCTCCGTACTAAGGAACATACCACGACCCTTGCAGCAGAAGTACAGAGTTTCCTTCTTAGGCAGAACCTCAATTCGGCAGTAAAGCCCCCGGACACCGCCAAGCGAATCCGAACTACTCTGCATCAGGATTATCCAACCCGTCTAGAGCTCAACTAGCAATTCGGCCTCCGTCCCAGCCTCAACCAAGCAACGACTTTCATGCTGCGCGTACATAATTACGCACTCAAAATACCATGGGCATAGACAGAGGCACAGCTAGACCAGGGTTCACAATGCGGCTCAACCGCCCCAGGGCCCTCATAATTTCACTATTCCGTTTTCTTTTCAGGTTTCTTCCTCTGGGCCTCGTTCCCTGACAACCTGATCATCGGACCTATCAAAGGACGTCTATACCAAGAAGGTAAAAGGCTCAAACATGCAAGGGAATTTATAGGTGGTCTCTGCTAATGATCGTTACACCCATCTTAAAACTTGCATGCTGCCCACCCTTGGTCATGGCATGTTAAATGGCCTTATTGCTTATAACACTATTTGTACAAGTACACCTAGGCGTACTGATCAAATTACATTAAAAAATAATTCGCGGCTCCACATCTGCAGCATCATCTTATTACTTAATTTTTCTTTTCCTTTGTACATATTATTATTATTTGCACCCATACACTCTGGTACGGCTTAATTCGCCAGGGGCTTCATTACACCCCATAATATGGCAAGAAAGCCCGAACACTTTTACAGTAGTTTGGCACCCCGAATTGTAGCATTTTATGCATAGGCTCCGAATCATGTCTTGGGTCAACAGTTGGGTTGCCCGGCTCCTATGCTTGCTACCCTAGGTTCCGCTATATCGGCTAGGGTAGTAAAGGGCGAACTACTGTGATTGTGTCCTGGTTATTCCAGATGAGCACCTCAGTAGAGAAAGCAGAAAACTGACTGTCATGATGCAGTGAGAGCTGGTCGGCTGTTCGAGAGGTTCCAAATCTTTAGCGATTCTTCCGCGTTATGTGATGAGTCGGCTTTTATCCAATTAAGCGTATATAGCTCCCCAAGTTCGGTTGTCCGAACACCAATGGCTACACCCAAGTTTGTCTCGTCAAACTCCAATGGCTAAGTGAGAATGATAAAGCCGAATAGTCCGATTGCCTGGTTCGTTGAGCTGAACACCTCCTTAAAGGACCAATACCTTGGATAAAAAGTGTTTAGATTCATCTCGAACACCCCCGTACTACCTACATGGGGGCGGAAGCCGACGACTGGCATTTCTCAAATTTATTAAAACGATCGCACAGGAGGTGTAGTTTCAAACAAACTTTACACTACATAACCGAACTGTTTTACATTACAGGACAGGATAAAACATGAGTGTATTCATGGGAATATGACATCCTTAGCACAATGCTCCGCCACAAGGCGGGACCCCTCCCTAACACTATCATAATACAACTCGGGCCTGTGGTGCTCCTTGCCTTCGGGCGGTCCTTCGGTCATCAATTTAGTGGCGTCCATCTTCGCCCAATGCGTCTTCACGCGGGCGAAGGCCATTCTTGCACCTTCAATACAGACAGACCGTTTAATGGCGTCAAGCCGAGAACAAGCACTGACCAACTGCTTCACGAGTCCGAAGTAGCTGCTAGGAAAAGCTTCAGCGGGCCATAGCCGAATTATCAAATCCTTCATGGCTAGTTTGGCCGTCCTATGCAGCTCAACCAGTTGCTTCAGCTGGTCACTAAAAGGCGTCGGAGGTTCGGACGCAAGGTACTGCGACCAGAACAGCTTCTCTGTAGAGATTCCCTCCTCAGCTCGATAGAATTCGGTAGCATCTGACACGCTGTGCGGCAGACCCGCAGACGCCCCTAGAGAGCTCCAAATCCGGGTCAGTAAAAGGAACCTTTCCCTTACATATTTGCTCTGCATTATAAAAGCCTTACCCGCCGCGATCTTCTTGGCCGCCTGGATTTCTCGGAGGGTGCCCTCGGCTTCGGCTTGGGCATCTTGTGCGCTCTGGCGGGCCTTCGCAAGTTCAGATTCTTGCTCCTTATAATCACACTCCAAGGACTCGCATCTTTTGACTACGTCCTAGAGCTCTTGCTGGATCTCCTTGACCCGGGCCTCATGCTTTTCGCATGCGGCCTGCTCTGTGGCCGCCTTGTCTTCGGCCTCAACCAGCGCCTTTTTGAGGGCCGTCACTTCAGTCACGGCCCCTGATAAATATAAATGACACTTCATAGTCAGAACAAAACATTCGCCATAGCCGTATTTTGGTGCAAATCACTGCATACCTTCACTTTCTTTTAGCTTCTCCTTTACGCGGCCGAGCTCTCCCTCGGCTCGCTCCAGATTCTGCTTCAGTCTAGAGATTTCCACAGTATGAGCGGATGCAGCTAGTAGTGATACCTATTTGTTCGCATATACATTTTAAATTAGTCTCCTATGAAATTCATTTGATCCTCTGTTCGGTTCTTCTTTTCGAACACCGGACGGAGCACCAGGGGCTACTACCCACACTGTGACATTCCTTTTAAAAATGTGTGTGACTTACCTCGAAGCTTGTTAGAAGGCTCATACACGCTTCAGTCAGTCCGCTTTCCGTGGACTGAATCCTCTCAATTACCACACCCATGAGGGTGCGGTGTTCTTCCACGATGGAAGCGCCACGGAGCGCTTCCAGCAAATTGTCTGGCGCCTCTGGATAGACAGAGGCCACCGGTGAACAGGCACACCTCCTTCCTTTGAGGGTTGCTTGCTTGATTCTGGATCCACATGGATCTCCGGAAGGGTATTCGGCTGGGGGACGGATTGAAATTTGCCCCCGCCGTCAGTCCCTGTGGAGACTTGCTCCCCCATCTGTTCGGTGGGCGAGGTTCCACCCCTCGACACCACCGGGACGACCTCTTGAGCCTCTCCCTGGCCCGGAATCCTTCGAGACAACACCTCGTGTTGACCACGGCCTTGGGGGAAGAGGCTGCTGGAAGGGATCCACTGTCCATCGCCGACGGGTCCAACGATCCCTCCGTAGAGGAGGATATCTCGATGTTGAACTGAGCCGGGCTGCAAAGTGCATAACCCAATACGTTAAAAACAATACAGCAGAAAGGCCGGACACATTATTGTGTTCGGATACTTACGATTTAGCCAGGGGCTTGACCCTAGGTTCCCATTCCGGGCTGCTGTCGGTAGCCGTCCTGGGACTGTTTGAAGGAAAAGTTTTCCCCTTCTTGGACGTTCTGGCTTCCGAATGAGTGGTGGCTGCCCTCTTTTTTCTCCCCCTACCGGGGGGGGAGCGAATTTCCTCCTCTTCCGCGTCATCTTCGGCGGTGGAGGAGCGATCCTCGGCGTCTTCAGACACTGTGTCTGAAGTATCCTTGCGACGGAGACCATCTCTAGTCCCCTGGGACTTCTTCTTGGCCTTCTTCTCCGGTACCTCGTAAGGTGCCGTAAAAAGCATCTTCGTTAGAAGTGGGGTTTCTGGGCCTTCAGGAAGCGGAGTCGGAATGTTAATCTGCTCCACTATCTTTATCCAGGCCTAAATAAATAAAGGGGGAAGCTTAGACTTCCGCCTCAAATATGCCCATAAAAAATGCAACTTGAAAAATATATAAAAACTCACCGGATTAGCCCGACGTTTTGAGCTAAGCCCACGATCCTCGGTCCTGGGAAGTGGTGTCTCTCCGGCCTTGAAAAGCACTTTCCAGATATCTTCGTGAGTTGTACCGAAGAGCTCTAGCAGTGTCTGGTGCTGGGCCGGATCGAACTCCCACAAGTTGTGGGACCGGTGTTGGCACGGAAGAATCCAGCGAATGAGCATAAACTTGTACTACATTTACAAGCTTGATTCTCTTGTCTATCATGTTTTGGATGCACGTCTGGAGCCCGGACACCTCGTCCAAAGAACCCTAGGTCAGGCCCTTCTCTTGCCAGGAGGTGAGCCGCATCGGGACTCCAGATTGGAATTCAGGGGCCGCCGCCCAGTTGGCATCGCGTGGCTCGATGATGTAGAACCACCACGATTGCCATCCCTTTACTGTCTCCACGAAGGAGCCTTCGGGCCAGGTAACATTGGGCATCTTGCCCACCATAGTGCCTCCGCACGCTGCTTGTTGGCCGCTCACCACCTTTGGCTTCAGATTGAAAGTCTGCAGCCATAACCCAAAATGGGGTGGGATGCAGAGAAAGTCCTCACACACGATGATAAATGCTGATATGTTGAGGATGGAGTTGGGGGCCAGATCATGGAAGTCCAGCCCGTAATAGTGCATCAGTCCGCGAACGAATGGATGGAGGGCAAATCCCAGCCCGCGGACAAAGTGAGAGACGAACACCACCCTTTGTTGGGGTTCTGGGGTAGGGACAATTTGTCCCTTGGCCGGAAGCCGATGGTTGACCTTCTTAGCTAAGTATCCGGCCTCTCAGAGCTTCTTTATGTCCTTATCCTTGACAGAGGAGGCCATCCACTTTCCTCCTGCTTCGGATCTGGACATGATAGGAACGCTTTTTTGGGTGGAGAAGGCAAAAGCTTGGGCGCTAGAGCTCAAGAGTGAATGAGCAGAGGAAGGAGAAGGCGTGGGTGAAACTGGGAAATCCTTATCCCTTTATAAAGGCCGTAAAATCATGTGCCTCCCCACTCGCCCTAAAACTCGCTTATTCGCCAAGCGCCATGCTTATGGCACGGTTGGGGTACCCACGCCCGTATTTATGAGAATCCCGTAATAAGGGGACACGATCTCTGCTTCGATAAGACGTGCCAATAAAACTGCCTCGCAAAATGTGTAGTAGCAGGTTGGGAAAACGGTTCGAATAATAACCGGGCCGCGGCATGATGTCATTCTATGAAGAAGTTGTTAGCAGATTTGACTCGTGGAATATTATACTCTCTACGGTGGTATGTGGAATTTGTTTTGCAGAGCCGAGCACAATTTTTGTGTTCAAGATCTACTTTGGAGTATTCGGAGAAGGAACCCGCCTTGCAATGCCAAAGACAATCTGCATGCTGGACTCATCATCATTGAAGCCTGGTTCAGGGGCTACTGAGGGAGTCCTGCATTAAGGGGTCCTCGGACTGCCGGACTATATGCGTATACCGGACTGTTGTGCTATGAAGATACAAGATAGAAGACTTCATCCCGTGTCCGGGTGGGACTCTCCTTTGCGTGGAAGGCAAGCTTGGCGATTCGGATATGTAGATTCTCCTCTCTGTATACGACTCTGTGTAACCCAAGCCCCCCTCTGGTGTCTATATAAACCGGAGGGTTTAGTCCATAGGACAAGAACAACAATCATAATCATAGGCTAGCTTCTAGGGTTAGCCTCTACGATCTCGTGGTAGATCAACTCTTGTAATACTCATGTCATCAAGATCAATCAAGCAGGAAGTAGGATATTACCTCCATAGAGAGGGCCCGAACCTGGGTAAACATCATGACCGCCGCCTCTTGTTACCATTAGCCTTAAACGCACAATTCGGGACCCCCTACCCGAGATCCACCGGTTTTGACACCGATAGTCACCACGTGCACTGGTGCACACAGTGCCACAAGCAATGCCAACCGATGTCTGGGGGTTAGTCCTTCCTAGGTAGGTCTCAACTGCGGTGGTAACTTGGTTAAAGACGTAGTGGTTAACTTGTAGTAATCGTCTGAAGTTTACTACAGTAAACTTGGCCGTGCACTAGTGATCAACAGGGAAGTAATTGAGGTCAATGGAGTTGTCTGGGATGTTTAACTATGAAAGGACTATGATGCTGGAGGTTTTGGAGCATAATGGAGTACAAACTAATATAGTTGATGTGTAACCCCAAAATTGGTCCAGAATCAAGATTTGGATGTTGCACTCACATGGAGTGTCAACTTAAGCTCAACTTGGGCAAGGCATAGTTATTTGATCATATGAAGATGTTGCAAAAGTTTTCATACCAATTGGATAAACCAAAATGGTACTTCCTTCACAAGCATTTCCACTGACCAGAAACTTGCAAAACAATTGGAGGGAAAATGGCTTAATGGAATGATCCCAAATTGGGTGGAGAGATGTTTTATCTGTAGGATCATGATCTGGTAATTTATCAGAATTTTTGAAGCAATATAAAATACACTTGCTTCACAACGTGAAAATATTGCCAGAACTAAATATTTGATCCTGTGCTCACATAGATGATTGGATGGGACTGCAAATGGGTGGAGAGGGTTAATATGAGCACATGAAGTAGTGTGCAAAAGTTCAACTCATTTGGATACTCCTAGCTAGTACTTCCTTCACAATGGCTTATGTCTAACAGAAACTTTGAAAAATCACTGAGGAAGATTGGCTAGGCAAATAAAGTTAAATTTTGGCACAGAGCAATTATTTGGACATGAAAAGGTGTCCAAAAAGTTTGAGGTCAATTGGACAAAGGAAAATAACACTTCCTTCACATACTACCACATAGGACATAATAGAAAATGAATTAGTTGAGGATTATTTTTGAACATGGTAATGAAAAGTTTTGCCACATTTGATGAAGATATGACCCAAACAATTTATGAGAATTATTTGGGAATTTTAAGAGTGATCGAAATATAGGTTGCTTCACAACCTAGGGCAGTTTGAGTTATTCCTTTAATAGAAAAGGAATATCCCCAATAAAAAGAATATTGGGATTTGGGCTAGGATGAAAATGACAGGGTCTAGGGAAGGACTTGGGAATGACAAGCCACTCTGGAAACAAAGAAGAGGGCATCTTCTTCAGTTTCCAGACCACAAAGCCACGGAAAAAGAAAACTTACGCAAAAACCTCACAAAAACAAAGAAAAAGAAAAGGCCAAAAATCAGGCTGTCACACAATTTTGGGGAGAATTGAGGCGATGTCTATCCTAAGATTGTCCGTGGACATATGGGGATCTCGTTAGAAAGTGTTTTCGGTTCAAATCCAGACAAATAGACAAATGTGGTGTTGCCCTTTGGAGAAGTTGGACTCATTGTCTCGTGTGTTACCATGCCTCACTAAATGGATATCATAGTCGCTTTCCCCTAACCTTCCCATTATACAGAATTGTGTGCTTTATTTGTGTTTTACATATTTTCCTACTTATTTATTACACAATATTTCTTCAATGCACGGATTTTTTGAGCAATGCACTCCCATTCTCCCACCCATTTGAACTTCAACCTTGGTAGAGTTATCATGAGTCTTGCAAATCATATCTCACTCATTTTAAATATGTATCAAGCTTAGTTTGTATTCAGTTTCATAAGTATATCTGACATTGTAGTGAAATTGAACTTCAACTTTCTAAACTTGAATGTGAATTCCAAACTCAATTTGGGTTGTTTTCAATACTTAGTTAATCAACTTCAAGTTTTACGGGTATCCTTTCACCCTTATCCTCCATAATCTAAAACTAACAAATGGTTTCTGTTTGTAAGAATAGTTGACTTCAAAAATGATTAAATATGCACAATTGAATTTAAGATGCTAATCGTAATGTCGTTCTAGTCATGGTACAATAATTTTTCCGTAATAATATCGTTGAAATTCAAGGACATATGGAGGAGAAATGATTGAACCTAAAGTTAAGCTAGATTTATTTAAAAATAACTAGGTTACCTAAATCCTATTTAAATTTAAGTTTAAAGCAAACAGGTACAATGCTCTAGAAAAATGATTGGACCTTTTTTGAAAGTTTAGTAGAGTTTATATGATCATTTTTCTTTATTCTTGTGACAGGACATCTTGTGTAAAAGTGAGGAGTTATTTTTTTTACCTTGAAAGTGAGGAGTTATTGCTGCAGGACTAGGCGAGTTCTTAAATTAATTAAGTTTCAAACTAATTTGTAAAGTTTGGGTACAAATAAATAAATAAATAAATAAATATAGTACTTTGCCACCATATCACAATAAATAAATAAATAAATAAATAAATAAAGCATCATAATTTACCTGTCATTGTATCGTTAATATGATTACATACCAAAGTAGATTTTAGATGTCCACTGAATCATTACTTATTGGCTTAACAAAGAAAATATTGTAACCCAATAAGACATGGGGCGATTGCTTCGGTTTTCAATGAGAAAAAGATTGAAATCGGTAAAGATGGAAACTAGGGTGGAGAGGGAGGACAAAAGAAAGGAACATCAGACAGAGCCTTACATATTTTTTATGTAATAATATAGTGGATAATTGTCCATACATTATAGCGGTCATGAATATTTTTAAAATTAGTGGATAACATGGAGATTGTCCAAATTTCCATTATTTGTAGGTTAGCTCATGATAGCACGTCCATTATTTGTAGGTTAGCCCATGACTGCATGGCCGAAAATCAATGGGTGAACCGATGGGTTTGGTCGGGACGTTATGGAGGAGTGGGGGTATAGCTATAGAGATATGAACACAAAAGATATTTTTGGTGAAAGAGGGTCAAATAAGATAAATTATTTCTTCTAGCAAGAATTTGGGCTGGATGAGTTGGTTATTGGGCTCAAGGAAAGAAATCTTGCTTTCTTCATTTAATATAAAGTATGTTTGTCCCCAAAAAGGTGGGTATGGTTCCATGCACCCACCTGAATAGTATAATTGAGAAAAATACTAGAAAATTTCAGAGAAAAACTAAAATTTTAGGCTATTTATTGACTTGGTTGACCACTCTACTCCCATGTGAAGTTTTATGAAGAAATGACATCGATGATGTTCTTAGTGAAGAAAATGCAATTGGGTTCTTACTATTCACTCAAACAATGCTTTTTATACCATCGATATTTCTATTTTTACCTAGAATAACACATATGCAATTTCCGCGTGAAATTCCATACTCGAGTATACACGAAACCATGTTCCAAAAGTCCGCGTACGCGTTTGTTCCCGTTTTACTTTGCAGATTTTTGCCAGAAAACTTCTGATCTACTCATCTTCGATCATGGTAGTACAACAAACACTAGAAATGATAAAAATTACATACAGATCCGTAGACCATCTAGTGAAGACTACAAGTACTGAAGCAAGCCGAAGACGCACCGTTGTCATCGCCCCTCTCTTGACAGAGTCGGGCAAAACTTGTTGTAGTAGACAGTCGGGAAGTCGTCATGCTAAGGGCTCATAGGACCAAATCACACCAGAATATCAACCACCGACGATGAAGAGTGGCGTAGATCAGAAGGATCCAACCTGAAGACACAGGAACATAGACGAACAACGAAAAGATCCGAGCAAATTCACCAAAGACAGATCCACCAGAGACACACCTCCACACGCCCACCGACGATACTAGATGCACCACCGGAACGGGGGCTAGACGGGAGAACCTTATTTCATCTTCAGAGAGCCGCCACCATCTCGTCTTCTTGAGTAGGACACAAACCCTAACAAAACTCAAAGAAATATCTAAAAACAGAGCCCTCCCACTGGCAAAGGTCGGGATTCACTCCGCCCCAATGGCCCTAAGGCCACTGGAGACGAGGCAGACAGACAGCGACACCAGCGGGAAGCAGAGAAAGCCTAGATTTTTTGGGAGGCGGCGCGTGCAACAAAGTGCAATCAAAGCTAGCTTGGTATACTTTGTGGTTTGATCATTTGATCTACCTTATTTCAATGAAAGATGACCATCATGGACCGCGCATGGAAGTTTTGATGCAGGAAGGGAGAAAATCCAACTACTAATTTTTAGATGAGATAATCCGGTTAAATCCTTAAGAGCATCTCTATTAGACCCCTTAAAGTTGTGACCTGTAATTCACGGATAAGGGCCGAGAAAAACGCGTTTTAAAGGCCGAAAACGGCTACGGCCAAACAGAGCCTGCAAACCCGAGCAGTAGTTTGGCCCTCAAATCATAAAACCACACAATGCAATTGATCATGATTTTGACAAATAAAACACAATTTCCAAGAATTCAAACATAGTTTTGGTGACATTTGAACATAGTCCTTCGCTCCACAACCCAAAAGACATCGCATCCATCATCATCATCATCATCATCATCATCATCATCACAAGATGAAATCTTCACCACCACCATTGCCACCACCACTTGACGAACCACTGAACCTTGGCACCACATGGCCTCTTGCGGCTAGACTCCTCCTCTCCAAGATCTCCAACCTTGCTATGTCATGCCATTCTTTGGTGACCTCATCCATCTCATTTCGATTCATCATCATGATCGTGTTCTCCTTTTGAAGGAGCTTAGCCATGGCTCTTCTCTCCTCAATGGCGGCTGAGGGAGTCCTGGACTAGGGGGTGTCCGGATAGCCGAACTACCATCATCGGCCGGACTCCAAGACTATGAAGATACAAGATTGAAGACTTCGTCCCGTGTTCGGATGGGACTTTCCTTGGCGTGGAAGGCAAGCTTGGCGATACGGATATGTAGATCTCCTACCATTGTAACCGACTCTGTGTAACCCTAGCCCTCTCTGGTGTCTATATAAACCGGATGGCTTTAGTCCATAGGACGAACAACAATCATACCATAGGCTAGCTTCTAGGGTTTAGCCTCCTTGATCTCGTGGTAGATCTACTCTTGTAACCCACATCATCAATATTAATCAAGCAGGACGTAGGGTTTTACCTCCATCAAGAGGGCCCAAACCTGGCTAAAAACATCGTGTCCCTCGTCTCCTGTTACCATCCGCCTAGACGCACAGTTCGGGACCCCCTACCCGAGATCCGCCGGTTTTGACACCGACATTGGTGCTTTCATTGAGAGTTCCTCTGTGTCGTTACCGATAGGCTCGATGGCTTCTTCGATCATCATCAACGACGCCGTCCAGGGTGAGACCTTCCTCCCCGGACAGATCTTCGTATTCGGTGGCTTTGCACTGCGGGCCAATTCGCTTGGCCATCTAGAGCAGGTCGAAAGTTACGCCCCGGGCCGTCAGGTCAGATTTGGAAGTTTGGACTTCACGGCTGACATCCGCGGGGACTTGATCTTCGATGGATTCGAGCCACAGCCGAGCGTGCTGCACTGTCACGTCGGGCATGATTTAGCTCTGCCGCCGGACAGTACTCTGGAGGCCGCACTCGAAACCACTCCGAACTTCAATTCGGAGCCAGCCCCGCAGATCGAGGATGGATGCCTAGACACCGCCTCGGGGGCTGCAACCTCTACGGTGATAGAGCCGAACACTGACTTCGTCCCTCATAAAGCTCGTGACTCCAAGGTGCCGGACTCCTCGCCGGACTCCGAACCTCCCGCGCCCGCCCCGATCGAATCCGACTGGGCGCCGATCATGGAGTTTACCGCAGCGGATGTCTCTCAACACTCACCTTTCGGCGACATCTTGAGTTCGCTAAAATACCTCTCGTTATCAGGAGAGACCTGGCCAGATTGTGGTCAGGACGGCTGGGATGCGGACGACGAAGAAATTCAAAGCCCACCCACCACCCACTTGGTAGCCGCTGTCGCCGATTTAACTGACAGGCTAGACTACGACTCCGAGGACATCGACGGTATGGACGACGATGCCGGGGACGACCAAGAACCAGTGCCTAACGGGCGCAGGAAAGCCACCCCATCCCACAACGTATGCATGGTGGACACACCAAAAGAAAGCGACAATGAGGAAAAACGGGACGTGGCGAAGGACAACTCCCCCAACAGAAAAACAAAGCGGCGACGCAAGCGTCGCCCGAAGACCGGCATCGACAAAAACGGTACCCATATGGACCCGGCCCTAGAGCAAGGTGAAGCAGCGGACGACGCACACGTCAACAAGCAGCCAGCCGGACATGAACCGGACAAGCAACCCATCCCCGGCGAAGATGATCTCACATCACCAGAGCATAAGAATCTCCATAACAGGCTCGTCACCACTGCAAGAAGTTTGAAGAAGCAAAAGCGGAAGCTCAAAACAGCGGAAGACACACTCAGAATGAGATGGAGCAAAGTACTCAACACCGCAGATAAATATGGCACTAGTCACTAGACAAAGAGCTACCCGAAGCGCAAGCTGTTGCCCGAATTTGACGAGGAGGCCTTCGAGCCCCCGCAGTCAAAAAAGAAAGGGGCCGCCTGGCCGGATAGACGACCAGATGACAGGCCAAGAGCAACACGGGGCGCCACACACAAGCCGGCACATGATCAGCATAAAGATCTTCAGAAAAAGGATAACCTGGCCAGGTCTATCTATGGGCCAAAAAAGAAGACTCCAGGAAGTAACACAACCAGCCGAGCATTTGAAGACAACGGCACACCCAAATACAGGGGCGCCGCACACCCACTATGTTTTACCAACGAGGTACTGGATCATGGATTTCCAGTGGGATTTAAACCCATAAACATAGAGGCATACGACGGAACAATAGACCCCGGAGTCTGGATTGAGGATTATATCCTACACATACACATGGCAAGAGGAGACGATCTCCATGCCATAAAATACCTTCCCCTCAAGCTCAAAAAGGTCGGCCCGACATTGGCTTAAAAGCCTCCCAGAAAATACGACTGGGAGTTGGGAAGAGCTTGAGGATGCATTTCAAGCAAATTTCAGGGGACTTATGTCCGGCCTCCGGATGCAGATGATTTAAGTCATATAACTCAACAGCCCGGAGAATTAGCACGCAAATTCTGGAACAGGTTCCTCACTAAAAAGAACCAAATAGTCGACTGTCCAGATGCTGAAGCCTTAGCAGCCTTCAAACACAACGTCCGAGACGAATGGCTCGCCAGACACCTCGGCCAGGAAAAACCAAGAACAATGGCCGCACTAACAAGTCTCATGACCCGCTTTTGCACGGGGGAAGACAGCTGGTTGGCTAGATGCAGCACCAGCGACTCGAGTACATCCAAAATCAGGGATGGAAATGGGAAATCACGACGCAAAAAAGTTCAGCGCCGGAATAAGGAGAATGGCCCAAATAGTACGGCGGTCAACGCCGGATTCAAAAGCTCTCGGCCGAACAACAAAACACTGCCCTTAAAGGATAACAGTGACGAGCTATCCAACCTCAACAAGATCCTGGATAGACTGTGTCAAATACACGGTACCTCCGGGAAGCCTGCAAACCATACCCACAGAGAGTGTTGGGTCTTCAAGCAGTCCGGCCGACTTAACGCCGAACACAAAGGGCTCGACACACCAAGTGAAAGTGACGAAACCCAAAAGCAGCGCTCCGGAAACCAAAAGACTTTCCCATTAGAAGTCAAAATAGTGAACTCACTTCACGTGATAATACGCAGCGCGGCCCCTGCTATACCAGGTCACCGTCCGCAGACTGGGGATAGAACCCACCAAAATTCGCTATAGCAAGCACTTCCTTCAAAGGAGTGACGCCAGGCCTTTTCAGCCAATTTTACAGGCTCTGTACCACTAGGGGTCGTGTTCGGTTCATCCGACAACCTCCGTCGCGAAAAGCTCACCCTCCATCGCCCCATTTAGTAGTAGCCCTTAAGCACTACTGGGGCGTGCAGCTTTCACCCGCTTTAATGCAATACCACATTACGCATCTCTTACGCTTAAAAATGCCCGGTCCATGTGGCATATTCTTAAAACTCCAGGTGTCTCTCGACCATGGAGAATGTGCGGCTGCCTAGACAGCCACACATTATTCCGACCTTGCAGGTCAAAGCCCCTAAAAACAGGTCATTTAGACCTCGGACATGGTTAGACGAGTCCGGCATAACTTAACAAGGGGCTTCCCAGCCGCATACCCCTTTTTTTAGGGGGCCGCGCGCTTAAATGATGAAAGCCAATAAAGCTCAACTTTCTTCATCTTCCAAATTATACTTTATTTTGATACACTTTTTGCACGATATTTCTTAGAAACTAAGTCCTTCTCTTTTACAGATGAAGCACGTGCTACACCCGTCCAGGATACAGCACAATGGAGACACAGGCGCAGACGTGCAGTAGGGACCCGTTGCAAGGATTCTTTTCAGATTAAGACCCTGCGTAAACCTTTCTCACTGTCTCTTGTTGATGCACATCCCCCAGTTTCCTACCAGAGCCGAGGAGGAGGCTGGCGTTTTGGCATCGGCCGCGTCAGAAGTTCCCGCCTGTACCTGGACACTAGGGGCTTAGGGCTTTATTCTGCCCGATATCATAAAGACCGAACACCTCAGGGAGTGTTCGGCGTCTCGAGTTAGGCCTTATACGCATCAGCTCCGAATCATGTCTTTGGTCAAATGTTGGGTTTGCCCGGCTCCTGTGTTTTGCTGCCTTACGTTCCGTATCATCGGCTAACGCGGCACCAGGAGAACTACTGCAATTGTGCCCCGGTTCGGCCGGGAGAGCACCTCAGTAGAGAAAGCCGAAAACTGACTGTCATGATATAGCGAGAGACTGGTCAACCACTCGATCGACCATTGGAATGTTTAGAATTCCTCCGCTTTGACGAAGGACCGCTTCCCGGTCAGGCACATACGCGCCCCAAGTTCGGAGAAGCGCGGTGCCATCAGGGGCTATATAGTAGCCCCACATTCGAGCTCCTATGGCTAGGTGAAAGTGCTAAAGCATTATAGTCCGGTTGCCTAGTTTGCTATGCTATCACCTCCTTAAAAGGACCAAGACGTTGGATTAAGTGTGAAAAAGCGTTTTTCTTTTTGCAAACACCCCCGCACCATGTGCGTGGGGGCTGAGCCAAAGACTGACATCTTTCAGATTATACATACATATACGGCCGCACAGGAGATAGTTCAATACTTGAACACACAAGTATAAAAAGTCATTGCATTATAAACATGATCTTAGAAATCATACATGTCATTCGAACATAACATCTTTCGAGCACTGTGACTCTATTATACGAGTGCCCTACAGGACTTCCTCAAAGTAATGCTCGGTGGGGAATCGGCTTTTGTCCGAACCCCGGGATGCAACAGCGATGGCATCCATCTCCACCCAGTATGTTTTACCACGGGAGAGAGCCATCCGCGCACCTTCTATGCATGCCGACCGCTTCATCGCCTTAATATGTGGCACTGCCCCAAGGAATTGCTGCAACAAGCCAAAATAACTCTTCGGCTTGGGCCTTTTCGGCCACAGATGAGTTACCACATCCGTCATGGCCAGTCCGGACAATCTATTCAGCTCAGCCCACTCAACCAGCCGATCACTCAACGGCAGTGGACGCTCCGGACTATGGAATTGAGACCAGAAAAGCTCTTCCATCTCATGATCCTCCTGGCTTCGAAAGTGCATGACTGCATCAGCCGCACTCGCCGCCAAGTCCAGATAAGGATCCTCCACACCGTACAATTGGCCCAGCTGAGCATACTTTGGATCCGTGAACTTCCTATGCAGCATAAAGGGTTTTCCAGCCACAATGTCTCCGACCTAACGCAGTTCCTCCTTCATAGCCCGCATCGCACTACGGGCATCCTTGGCCTCGGCATCGGCCTTCTTCAGGTCCTCTTGCTCCGCTCGGCGTTCTCCTTCAAGAACTTCCAGGCGGTCGGTAGCA
This sequence comes from Triticum dicoccoides, assembly GCF_002162155.2. NCBI lineage: Eukaryota > Viridiplantae > Streptophyta > Magnoliopsida > Poales > Poaceae > Triticum > Triticum dicoccoides. Next base: position 466,548,001 of record NC_041383.1, on the reverse strand, counting down.
ACTCTTAATTTCATGGCCATTCCAGCCATCTCCTCCCTGCTTCGGCAGTGAGCAGCCTTCTCGGCTTCTAGCCCTTTCGCTGCCTTCAAGGCAGCCGCCTCGCTTTTTCTGGCTTGCTCCTTGGCCCAAGCAAGTTCTGCTCGAAGGTCCTCCACAGCAGCAGCACCATCTGAATCTAAGCATACAATTTGTAAGGAATGGGCGTCAGCTCCCTTACTAACCAACCGCGGGGCAACCACATACCTTGTGACTCATCAAGTCGTCTATTGACCAGCGAGATGTCCGCATCTGCAGCGTCGAGTTGCTTCTTCAGCTCGGCAAATTCGTCAGTCCGGCTGGCCACCGAACGTTCCGCCACCTGCATGGGAAAGGCGACAGTTAATAACCGAGATTACGATCCTAGGCACGTTGTCGTTTTCGACAGCATACCAAGTCTCGGGGGCTACTATCTATACAGGGCGCACTTCATGTGCAAAACTATCAACAGGTATGTCATTTTTTGCGTACCTCAAATCCCGTCAGTAAACTTCCGACGGCCTCATACAACCCGGTTTCGGCGGACGAGATCCTCTCAATCACATCACCCATTAATGTGCGGTGATCTTCTGAGATGGACGCCCTCTTAAGCAAATCCTGCAGCTCCACCGACCGTACTCCAATGGGCGCCGAACTCTCCGGTCCCGCCGGATTTGGGGAGACCCGCCATGACGACACCTCAGGGTCGTCCGCCCCGCACGATGGGGCGGCACATGAAGGCATTTCGCTTTCCATCATCTCCGGACGAAGGTCTCCCGAAGATGAGCTGTGCTGAGATGGGCTGGGATCCGAACTACAAGGTAAAAACTTCGTTACCTTTACACATTAAGCAGGGGTGTCTGATAATTATAAAATCCCCCTTTTTACTTACGGCTCGTTAGAGGGCTGATTCCTCCAAGGAGACAGTACGGCCGGGGCGCTTTCTGGCGCAGGACCTTCCGGTACAGATTTCTTTCCCCGCTTTGAGGCCTTGGCCTCCGGGTCTTCGGAAGCGTTCCTCTTCTCCCCCTAGGAGGGACTCTCGATTCCTCCCTTACTAAACGCCTCCTTGGCAGAGGTGACAGTTCCCGCGTGCCCCCCTTCGCCCTCATTCGAAGGTGCAACCTCCAACATTTTGATTAACACGGGATCCTGCGTGGTCTTAGGGAGGGGGGCCGGACACCGTATCAGTTTTGCTTGCGCTATCCACTCCTATCCAGGGATAGCTGGTTAAAAGGCAAGCTCACGATAAATAAATGGATGGTGTGTTCGGACATAGGGCTACTTACTTGAGTATCCGGGCGATTGCAGCTTAGGCCAGCATCCTCGGTCAATCCGGATGCGTCTCTTGCGATCCGAAGAACAGTTTATACATCTCCATGGGAGTCAAACCCATGAAGTGTTGAAGAGCTCGCGGCCCCGCCAGATTAAATTCCCACAGGCGGAGGGGGCGACGTTTGCAGGGCAGTAGGCACCGGATCAACATGACCTGCACCACTGCGACCAGATTGATCTCCCTTTCTTGGAGGACTCGAATCCGGTCCTGCAATAGGGGGACGTCTTTGGGCGGCCCCCAGTCACGCCCCTTGTTGACCCATGACGTCAGCTGCTGTGGAGGGCCCGAGCGAAAGACGGGCGGCGGCTTCTGCCTGCTGCCCCAGGGAGCGGTGATATAAAACCACTCCTGTTGCCACAAGCCGAGCTCCTCTTGGAAAGAGCCCTTGGGCCATGGAGCTTCGGCCCTCTTGCTTATAACCGCCCCGCCGCACTCTGCCTGACGCCCCTCAATCATCTTCGGCTCCGCATTGAAGGTTTTGAGCCATAAGACGAAGTGAGGGGTAGTGCGGAGGAAGGCTTCACAGATGACAATGAATGATGAGATATGGAGGATGGACTCCGGAGCCAGGTCGTGGAATTCCAGCCCATAGTAAAACATGAGCCCCCTCATGAAGGGATCCGTCGGGAAGCCTAAACCCCGACGGAAGTGAGACATGAACACGACGATCTCGCCAGGCTCGGGAGTTGGGATAACTTGCCCTCGGGCAGGCAGCCTATGCGAAATCTCGTAGGTTAAGTACCTGGCATCTCTCAGCTTTAGCACGTCCTCCTCTGTGACGAAGGAGGGCATCCACCGGCCTCGTAGATCAGGACCGGACATTGTCGAGGATCGAAGGTACCTGAATTCGGAGCCCTGGGTGTTGGAACTCAGGGAGAGGGGCGGATTCGATAGAGGATTGAATAAAAAGAACGGGCCTTGGTCTCATTATAAAGAGGAAGAATACCAAGAGCCGTCCCCATGACCGTTTGGAACCCGCCTTCGATGGAGGGGGCGTGGCAACGGGCGCGGTTGGGTTACCCACATCCGTATTGATGGGAATCCGGAATAAGGGGAACACTATATCTGCTTCGACAAGACGTGCCAAGGAAACCGCCTCGCTAAACGCACTGAGGTGGAACAATAAAAACAATTCGAGTAAAGGCTTGGAAGTGGTGTGACGTCACGCCGCAGAATACGTCAGCAGATTGATCTTGTGTAATATTATTCTCTCTATGGTGGTATGTGGAATTTATTTTTGCAGAGCCGGACACTATCCTGGTGTTCACGATCTTCTATAAATTATTCGGAGGAGGAACCCGCCTTGCAATGCCGAAGACAATATGCGCGCCGGACTCGTCGTCATTGAAGCCTGGTTCAGGGGCTACTGAGGGAGTCCCGGACTAGGGGGTGTCCGAATAGCCGAACTACCATCATCGGCCGGACTCCAAGACTATGAAGATACAAGATTGAAGACTTCGTCCCGTGTCCGGATGGGACTTTCCTTGGCGTGGAAGGCAAGCTTGGCAATACGGATATGTAGATCTCCTACCATTGTAACCGACTCTGTGTAACCCTAGCCCTCTCCGGTGTCTATATAAACCGGATGGCTTTAGTCCATAGGACGAACGACAATCATACCATAGTCTAGCTTCTAGGGTTTAGCCTCCTTGATCTCGTGGTAGATCTACTCTTGTAACCCACATCATCAATATTAATCAAGCAGGACATAGGGTTTTACCTCCATCAAGAGGGCCCGAACCTGGGTAAAAACATCGTGTCCCTCGTCTCCTGTTACCATCCGCCTAGACGCACAGTTCAGGACCCCCTACCCGAGATCCGACGGTTTTGACACCGACAGCGGCCTTGCACATGGTCTCCTCCTTGAGTAGTTGCCACTCCTCTTGCTTTTCTCCTCAATGGCGGCCTTGCACATGGTCTCCTCCTTGAGTAGTTTCCACTTCTGTTGCCTTCTTCTCAGGCAACTCCTTCTTTGCCTTCAATGTCTTGATCACCAATACCCCATTGGACTTGACCATGTGAACTAGCTTGTCCCGCAAGTTTGATGCCTCCGCTTCCTTCTAGATCTTGTCCTTGGCTTTCTTGTTTTCATCATGTTTCTTGGGTCGTCATCATCTTCATATTGATCATCATCATCCATCTTGGTGAGTGCACCTCTCTTCGGAGGGGATTCTTTCTCAATGAACTTCCACTTATCTCTCTCTTGAAGAAGTTTCCAACAATGCTCTACTTGAAATGACTTGCGACCGGAAGCTTCCATGTCCTTGTACCTTCCCTATGCAATTTTGTCCTACAAAATGAAAACAATGTCACATTATGCAACCACTCTGACGGTGAAAGTGGAACTAATCCCTGAGTGGTTTTGGTAATTCATAACAACATATAGCTCATTGAACTAATATCCATTCAAGATTAATGTTTAAGAAAGTTCGGTGATTGGTATGTCATGGACTAGAGATGTGGATCCCTCAAAATTCTAAGGACACATATTAGCAGAAGGTCAAGACTCTTCAGTTTCATTTTAGTGATCCAAGATCACATTGAGTCCATAGTAAAAGCCAATACTATTAAAAGGGGATGAGGTGTTGCTTAATGGCTTGCTTGCTCAAAATGCTTAGTGATATGATCCAAAAGCCCTCAGCCACTTTCTCATTTCCACATATGTCCAAAACCTAAAGTCAAACTCGGTCCCACTGATTTGATCTATCCGTCGCCACCGAGTTCACTTGACATAACCATAGCCAGAAACCCTAATCATTTTGGTCTCACCAATAGGGATCTCGATCTCACCGAGATGGGATTGCAAACTCTCTATTTCCCTTTGTAACATTCTAGTCATACCGAGATGAGCGATTGGTCCCACAGAGTTCACAATGCAAACTCTTTGTTTCCTTTTCATAACATTTCGGTCTCACCGAAATGAGCGATCGGTCCCACCGAGTTTTCCTGACCAAGTCGTTGTTTTCTTATTACTGAAATCGGTCTCACCGAGTTCATCTGATCGGTCTCGCCGAGATGAGGTTTTGCCCTAACCCTAGAACATCAGTCACACCGAGTCGATATTGTCAGTCCCACCGAAAACCCTAACATTCACATTTTGAACCAGATCGGTCCCACCGAGTTGCACTATTCGATCTCACCGAGTCTGGGAAATTGTGTGTAATGGTTAGATTTTGTGTGGGGGCTATATATACCCCTCCACCCCCCTTCTCCATCTGTGAGAGAGACATCAGAATGTGCCTACACTTCCACTACTCATTTTCTAAGAGAGAACCACCTACACATGTGTTGAGACCAAGACATTCCAATCCTACCACAAGAATCTTGATCTCTAGCCTTCCCCAAGTTGCTTTCCACTCAAATCATCTTTCCACCATATCCAAATCTGTGTGAGAGAGTTGAGTGTTGGGGAGACTATCATTTGAAGCACAAGAGCAAGGAGTTCATCATCAACACACCACCTATTACCTTCTGGAGAGTGGTGTCTCCTAGATTGGTTAGGTGTCACTTGGGACCCTCCATCAAGATTGTGGAGTTGAACCAAGGAGTTTGCAAGGCAAGGAGATCGCCTACTTCGTGAACATATACCCAAGTGAGGCAAGTCCTTCATGGGCGATGGCCATGATGGGATAGACAAGGTTGCTTCTTTGTGGACCCATTGTGGGTGGAGCCCTCCGTGGACTCGTGCAACAGTTACCCTTTGTGGGTTGAAGTCTCCATCAATGTGGATGTATGATAGCACCACCTATCGGAACCACGCCAAAAATATCCATGTCTACATTGCGTTTGCTCCCTCCAAACTCCTCCCTTTTACCTTCATATGCAATGATTTACATTCCACTACTATACTCTTAGAATTGCATGTGTAGGTTGATTGCTTGACTTGTGTTAAGTTGCTAAAATCTGCCAAGACTTAAAATTGGGAAAAGGATATATTTTTATTTGGTCAAGTAGTCTAATCACCTCCCCTCTAGACATACTTTCAATCCAACAAGTGGTATCAGAGCTTTGGTCTCCATTTGCCTTGATTTCCATAGCTTTGCTGACCATAGCCTTGGTTTCACAACCTAGGAGAGTATAGCATCTAGTGAGGGAAATTACCATCGTAGAGGTCCTTACTTTGATGGTACTAATTTTGCTAGTTGGAAGCATAAGATGAAAATGCATATTATTGGACATAACCTCACTGTTTGGGCTATTGTGTGTATTGGTTTACAAGGTGAATTCTTTGATGGGAGAGAACCAAATCGTGAAACAACGGTGGAAGAATTGAAGATGCTGCAATACAATGCTCAAGCTTGCGATATCCTGTTCAATGGATTGTGCCCCAAAGAATTCAACAAAATCAGCCGTCTTGAGAATGCAAAGGAAATTTGGGATACTTTGATTGATATGATAGAAGGTACCAAGTCTGTCAAGGAATCCAAGTTGTATGTGCTTCAAAGTCATCTTGACAAGTTCAAAATGAAGGAAGGTGAAGGTGTCGCTGAAATGTACTCAAGGCTTTGCTCTCATCACAAATGAGATTGCCGGCTTAGGAAGTGAAGAGATGACTGACAGATTCATCATCAAGAAGATCCTAAGAGCCTTGGATGGAAAATATGATACCGTGTGCACATTGATCCAAATGATGCCCAATTACAAAGATCTCAAGCCAACGGAAGTCATTGGGAGAATTTTTGCTCATGAGATGTCACTCAAGGATAAGGAAGAGCTTCACAACAAGTCTAGTGGTGCTTATAAGTTTTCGTGTGATGCTCCTGCCACATCAAGTGAAAAACAAGTCTTCAATGAAGAATTGAGCTTAATGGTGAAGAACTTCAACAAATTCTACAAGAGTAGAAGCAAAGAGTGAAGCTCCAAGTCAAGATCCTACCATGACAAATGATCTTCTAGTAGTGATCGCAATTGCTACAATTGTGGAAGACCCGAATACTACAATGAGTGTACGGCTCCCTACAAAACAAAAGAAGACTCACCTAAAAGGAGAAGTAGAAAGGAAGAATCACCTCTAAGAGAGAAAAGGAGTAGAGATGATCATTATGAATGAAGACCCTCTCACAGAAGCAAGGATTCAGAAAGGAGGGACAAGTCATCAGAGAGCTACACAAAACGAAGACATCAAGCTCATGTTGGTGAATGGGTATCCGGTTCCGACTCCGACAAACACTCCAAGAGAAGTTATCACTCCGACTCCGAATATACTCAAGATGAAGGTGTTGCCAGTCTTGCACTTGTGTCAACCAACTCCTACGACATATTTGACTCACAAAATGAAGGAATTGGAAGATGCTTCATGGCTAAAGGCCCCAAGGTATCACACCCCGAGTATATTGATTTCAATAGTGATGAAGATGATTTGCTAGGTGATGATAAGTTACTTGTCGACAATGCTAGTGATGAAAATTATGATGAAATTGCTATTAATCATGCTAATCAAGATGAAACGAATGACAATGATAAGAAGGAGTTTGAGCGTCTAACTAAAGAACTAAACACTCTTAAGTTAGCTCATGAAACTACTTTAGAGGATCATCGAGAACTTTTAAAAACTCATGAGAAGCTACGCTTCGACAAGCTCAACCTAGAGCAAGAGCATGGGTTCTTAAAAGCAATCAATGATGATCTTCGGAAGAAACGTTCTTCTTACATTGCCGTTTACGCTTGTCTACTTACACACCACAAGTAAAATCTAGCAACAAGAGTAAGAAAGATTCTTCTCCAGTAGTAACAATAATCATGCTAAATCTAATATTGTTGCTTCTAGTAGTTCTCTTGATTCCACTAATGATTCTCTTAGACAAGTTACACTTGAGCAAGAAAATAGCTTATTTAAGGGAATTATAGAGAAAGGTGTTTACAAGAGCCTTGCCGGAAGTAAGCAATTTGAGGAAATTGCATGCAAGCAAGGAAGGCACCGGAAGAATCAAGGTGTTGGTTTTGAATGAAGTTCAATGCCAATGGAGTTGAGTGGGAAGAAGATCGATACCCCAAGACGAAGTTTGTTCCTCAACAAGAGAAGTTTGATCCTACTTCCTTCAAGGGAACACAAGCTCAAGATGATCTTCCACCACAAGAACACAAGCTAAAAGGCAAGGACAAGCTTCAAGAGGAGATTGATGCATTTTAAGATGCTCCAAAGGCCTTGGTCAAGTGGGTTCCCAAGACTACTTTAAGTTATACTTCATAACGTACGACTACAACTCCAAGGATTCCCATCAAGTTGATGTGGATCCCAAAGAACAAGAACTAGAGAGTTCTTGAGGCTGACTCTGCCAACATACTTCACACATATTCATATTGGCAAGGACAAGTGCAATCAACTTCCACATCATGCACTAGTTCAAGCAGTCACAAACCCTCTTCTTAGTAAGTCAAGGGACAAGGTAACCTAATGCTTTCATGGACATCATTCTATGTGTACTTCACTCTATGTCTACGGATATCCTTTTTTGCTCCTTGTGGGACTAACCCATGTAGGTTTTGAAAGTGCAACTCACTCCAATGGATTGCTCCAAATGATCTATATCAATATTGAGCATCCACATCTTCAACATCTACATGAAGTCATCATCGACAAAACCCAAGGTTAGTTCATCCCTCTAAAAGGGTATATCACATCTAGGGGCAGCTTTACTCTAAGAATTGAGCTAAAACAACTCTAATGGTGTGAACACAACAATGCTTTATGTAAAATTGGTAACCCCACTTGTGCTTAAACAATGAGTATGACCTATGATCAAATGTTCTCATTTGACTCCTAAGTCAATACACTCATATGTAGATGACGTAGTCATCGCCAATTGCTTGATAGATGCTAGACTGTTAGTGCATGCCTTGTGTTGGGGATATAACTCCTAGGTATGACCCGCTGTGAGGGGTCGGGTCATGTCATTGGCGACTTAAGCATGAAGCTGGCGGTTCATGAATCAAGCTGGTTGAAGGCTCAAGGCCCGGAGGCGACTCAAGGCCCAGAAAGATAAACCGCCATATGTTTAACTTGTATTATAAGGCAAGTTTAGTTAGAAACCGAGCCGGTCACACTTGTGTGAGTTTGCCGGGACTCCATAAGCCACCGGGCATCAACCTATATATAAAGGGGTGACCCGGCGGTGGGTTAACTCAAGAAACAATTGATCGAGTACTAGGTCAAGCGTATTTGCTCCCTGGTAATCAAAACATAAGCAATACAATCGAAAGCAGGAGTAGGCTTTTACCTCGTTGAGAGGGGCTGAACCTGGGTAAAACTCTTTGTGTCCTTTGTCCCGCTTAACCCCTTTAAGCTAACCTAGCGGCAATGACTCCATACCTAAATCCTTTTGCTAGGGCATCTGTCATCTTAAATCCACGACAGTTGGCACCCACCGTGGGGCCAGAGCACGGTGGTTTCGAGTTCTTGAAGGGCCACTTCTTAGGGATCAAGGGATATGCCGTGGGCCGGATGACCAAGAGTCATCGCGGCAAAATCTACATCGATGATGCAGGATGGGGTCCCGAGGCTGATTCAATAGAGTACGGGTACCGGGTCCCCTTCGGCTAAATCCATGTCTTCATCGGCAAGATCGGCGAGTTGGAACTTGAGCCGGACACCTGCACCGACATCATCAAGACGGCTCAGCGCGCGTGACCTGCCATGGTTCAAACTGTCTGATGACCCACAAGTATAGGGGATCTATCATAGTCCTTTCAATAAGTAAGAGTGTCGAACCCAACGAGGAGCAGAAGGAAATGACAAGCGGTTTTCAGTGAGGTATTCTCTACAAGCACTGAAATTGTAGGTAACAGATAGTTTTGTGATAAGATAATTTGTAACGGGTAACAAGCAATGAAAGTAAATAAAGTGCAGAAAGGTGGCCCAATCCTTTTTGTAGCAAAGGACAAGCCTGGACAAATTCTTATAATGAGAAAAGCGCTCCCGAGGACACATGGGAATTATCGTCAAGCTAGTTTCATCACGCTCATATGATTCGCGTTCGTTACTTTGATAATTTGATATGTGGGTGGACCGGTGCTTGGGTACTGCCCTTTCTTGGACAAGCATCCCACTTATGATTAACCCCTATTGCAAGCATCGCAACTACAAAAGAAGTATTAAGGTAAACCTAACCATAGCATGAAACTAGTGGATCCAAAGCAGCCCCTTACGAAGCAACGCATAAACTAGGGTTTAAGCTTCTGTCACTCTAGCAACCCATCATCTACTTATTACTTCCCAATGCCTTCCTCTAGGCCCAAATAATGGTGAAGTGTCATGTAGTCGATGTTCACATAACACCACTATAGGAGAGACAACATACATCTCATCAAAATATCGAATGAATACCAAATTCACATGACTACTAATAGCAAGACTTCACCCATGTCCTCAGGAACAAACGTAACTACTCACAAAGCATATTCACGTTCATAATCAGAGGAGGATTAATATGCATAAAGGATCTGAACATATGATCTTCCACCAAGTAAACCAATTAGCATCAACTACAAGGAGTAATCAACACTACTAGCAACCCACAAGTACCAATTTGTGGTTTTAGATACAAGATTGGATACAAGAGAGGAACTAGGGTTTGAGAGGAGATGGTGCTGGTGAAGATGTTGATAGAGATTGACCCCCTCCCGATGAGAGGATCGTTGGTGATGACGGTGGTGATGATTTCCCCCTCCCGGAGGGAAGTTTCCCCGGCAAAACAGCTCCGCCGGAGCCCTAGATTGGTTCCGCCAAGGTTCCGCCTCGTGGCGGCGGAGTTTCGTCTCGTAAGCTTGCTTATGATTTTTTCCAGGGTAAAAGACCTCATATAGCAGAAGATGGGCACCAGAGGGCCACCAGGGGGCCCACGAGACAGGGGGCACACCCAGTAGGGGTGGGCGCGCCCCCACCCTCGTGGCCAGGGTGTGGCCCCCCTCTGGTACTTTCTTTGCTCAATAATTCTTATTAAATCCAAAAATGACTTTCATGGAGTTGCAGGACTTTTTCAGCTGTGCAGAATAGGTTTCCAATATTTGCTCCTTATCCAGCCAGAATCCCAGTTGCTGGCATTCTCCCTCTTCATGATAAACCTTGTAAAATAAGAGAGAATAGCCATAAGTAGTGTGACATAACGTGTAATAACAACCCATAATGCAATAAATATTGATATAAATTATGATGCAAAATGGACGTATCAACTCCCCCAAGCTTAGACCTCGCTTGTCCTCAAGCGGAAGCCAATATCGAGAAATATGTCCACATGTTTTAGAGATAGAGGTGTCGATAAAAATAAAATACGGACATGAGGGCATCATGATCATTCTTATAACAACAACATATATAGATTTTGTCATATGATCTCTTATTCTCAAGTAACAATCTATTCACAATGTCAAGTATGGTTCAGAAACTTCATTGAAAACTAACAAACTATAATCTCAGTCATTGAAGCAATTGCAATTTATCATAACATCGGAAAGAGTCAAGAATAGAGCTTTTCAGCAAGTCCACATACTCAACTCTCATATAATCTTCTACAATTGCTAACACTCACGCAATACTTATGGTTATGGAGTTTTAACCGGACACAGAGAAAGATAGGGGCTTATAGTGTTGCCTCCCAACGTTTTTACCTCAAGGGTAATGTCAACAATAATAGTTCATGCTAACAAACATCCAATTGGATATATGTATCAGGATCTTTCCAACATGAGGTGCTTGCCAAAGGATAAAATAAAAAAAGGAAAAGGTGTGGAGATCACCTTGACTCTTGCATAAAGTAAAAGACATGAAGTAAAAGATAGGCCCTTCGTAGAGGGAAGCAGAGGTTGTCATGTGCTTTTAGGGTCAGATACACAAAATCTTAATGCAAAAGAATGTCACTTTATATTGCCACTTGTATATGGACCTTTATTATGCAGTCCGTCGCTTTTATTGCTTCCATAACAAGATCGTATAAAGCTTATTTTCTTCGCATTAATAAGTCATGCATATTTAGAGAGCAATTTTTATTGCTTGCAACATGACAACTTACTTGAAGGATCTTACTCAATCCATAGGTAGGTATGGTGGAGTCTCATGGAAAAACTGGGTTTAAGGATATTTGGAAGCACAAGTATTATCTCTACTTGGTGCAAGGAATTTTTGGCTAGCATGAGGGGGAAAGGCAAGCTCAACATGTTTGAGTGATCCATGACAATATACTTTAACTAAGATGTGAGAAAACATAAACCATTATGTTGTCTTCCTTGTCCAACATCAACTCTTTAGCATGTCATAATTTAACGAGTGCTCACAATCATAAAATATGTCCAAGATAGTATATTTATATGTGAAAATCTCTCTTTCTTTATTACTTCCTGTTAATTGCAACGATGACCAAAACTATGTTTGCCAACTCTCAATAACTTTTAAGCCTCATACTTTCTATATGTGAAGTCATTACTATCCATAAGATCAATATGAACTCTTTTATTTCTTTTTCTTTTCTTAAGATCATGGCAAGATAGCAAAACCCTTGACTCAACACTAATCTTTATTATATATAACTCACGGACTTGATTACATAGGTGGATCACAAAGCAAAACTCGAAACTAATTCATACCAAGACTTTATTCTACTAGATCTAAATATTATCAAAAGGATCGAACTAAGTAAAACGGTAAAGATAGGAGTGTGATGGTGATACGATACCGGGGCACCTCCCCCAAGCTTGGCAGTTGCCAAGGGGAGTGCCCATACCCATGTAATTATGTCCTCGGAGGTGATGAAGGCGGTGATGATGATGGTGGGTAATTGCACATCGAGCATAAAAGCTCCTCCAACTTGTGGATAATGCCCTTGAGTGCGACTATATGATCCTTCAACAAAATATTTTCCTATGTGAGATGCTTGTTTTGTATGCGAGCTAACTCAATCATCTTGAAAGCTTCAATCTCAGTTGGGGTAAAGAGGTTAGCCAAAGGTTGAGGGATGTTCTCTTCTTTTGCTGCCGGAGCTTGATCCTCCATGGCCTTCTTGATCCCTTCATTCTTGTTGATCTCCTCCGGTTCTTCTCTTTTCAGCTCTATCTTCAATAGCCAAGCATCCTTGTCTTCATTGTTGGAGGAGGGTGACGTCATGATGCTCTAGATCTGTCAGAAAAACAGCTGGAAACAAAGACAGAAGATTTTCATGTGATACGGTGGTCAAAACCTTCGGGAGATTGTACAATGAATTTTTGCCGACCAAAAGAAGTAACGTGCAAGAAAACGGAGTCCGGGAGGCACATGAGGTGCCCACGAGACAGGGGGGCGCACCCAGTAAGGGTGGGCGCGCCCTCCACCCTCGTGGAGGCCTCGTGTCCTTCCCGGATTACTTCTTTCTTCCATAAATTTTTAAATATTCCAAAATAGGGAGAAATTGCCATTAGAACTATTTTGGAGTCGGTTTACTTACCGTACCACATACCTATTCCTTTTTGGAGTTTGAAACGATCTGGAAAGTGTCCCTTATGTATTCCTCCGGGGTTACGGTTTCAATAATATTAGTTTCAACATTTATAGGATTACCTTAGATATAATGTTTGATTCTTTGACCGTTCACCACCTTCGGACTTGTGCCTTCGAAGTTGTTGATTTTTATGGCACCGGAACGATAGACCTCCTCGATAATGTAAGGACCTTCCCATTTAGAGAGAAGTTTTCCTGCAAAAAATCTTAAACGAGAGTTGAATAGCAACACATAATCACCTACGTTAAACTCACGCTTTTGTATCATTTTGTCATGCCATCTTTTAACCTTTTCTTTAAATAGCTTGGCATTCTCATAGGCTTGGGTTCTCCATTCATCAAGTAAGCTAATGTCAAATAACCTCTTCTCACCGGCAAGTTTGAAATCATAGTTGAGCTCTTTAATGGCCCAATATGCCTTATGTTCAAGTTCAAGAGGTAAGTGACACGCTTTTCCATAAACTATCTTATATGGAGACATACCCATAGGATTTTTATATGCAGTTCTATAGGCCCATAATGCATCATCAAGTTTCTTGGACCAATTCTTTCTAGATCTATTAACAGTCTTTTGCAAAATTAATTTTAGCTCTCTATTACTCAATTCTACTTGACCACTAGACTGTGGGTGATAAGGGGATGCAATTCTATGATTAACATCATACTTAGCAAGCATTTTACGGAAAGCACCATGAATAAAATGTGAACCACCATCAGTCATGAGATATCTAGGAACTCCAAACCTCGGAAAAATAACTTCTTTAAGCATCTTAATAGTGGTGTTATGATCAGCACTACAAGTTGGAATAGCTTCTACCCACTTAGTAACGTAATCAACAACAACTAAAATATGTGTGTATCCATTGGAGGCAGGAAAAGGTCCCATATAATCAAAACCCCAAACATTAAATGGTTCACTAACAAGAGAATAATTCATAGGCATTTCTTGACGTCTACTAATATTACCAATTCTTTGACATTCATCACAAGACAAGACAAACTTACGGGCATCTTTGAAGAGAGTAGGCCAATAAAAACCGGATTGCAATACCTTATGTGCAGTTTTATGTCCAGCGTAGTGTCCTCCATATGGTTCGCAGTGACACTTCCGTAGGATCTGTTCCTGTTAATGCTCAGGTACACAACATCTGATAACACCATCTACTCCTTTATAAAGGTGTGGGTCATCCCAGAAGTAATGTCTTAAATCATAAAATAACTTTTTATTTTGCTGGTATGTGAAACTAGGTGGTATAAATTTAGCAACAATGTAATTAGCATAATCAGCACACCATGGAGCAGTACGAGAAGCATTAATGACCGCTAATTGTTCATTAGGGAAGCTATTATCAATAGGTAGTGGGTCATCAAGAACATTCTCTAACCTAGACAAGTTGTCTGCAATGGGGTTCTCGGCTCCCTTTCTATCAATAATATGCAAATCAAATTCTTGGAGCAAGAGGACCCATCTAATAAGTCTAGGTTTAGCATATTTCTTTTCCATAAGATATTTAATAGCAGCATGATCAATGTGAATAGTTACTTTAGAATCAACAATACAAGGTCTGAACTTATCACATGCAAATACAACTGCTAAGAATTCTTTTTCAGTAGTAGCATAATTTCTCTGGGCAGTATCAAGAGTTTTACTAGCATACTGGATAACATTTAATTTCTTATCAACTATTTGCCCTAGAACAGCACCTACAACATAATCGCTAGCATCACACATAATTTCAAAGGGTAAATTCCAATCAGGTGGCTGAATAATAGGTGCAGTGATAAAAGCTTTCTTAAGTATTCCAAATGCTTCTACACAATCATCATCAAAGACAAAAGGAATATCTTTTTGCAATAAATTAGTCAGAGGCCTAGAGATCTTAGAAAAGTCCTTAATGAACCTCCTATAAAAACCGGCATGACCGAGGAAACTTCTTATACCTTTAATGTCCTTGGGATATGGCATCTTTTCAATAGCATCAACTTTAGCTTTATCAACTTCAATACCTTTTTCAGAAATTTTATGCCCCAAGACAATGCCTTCATTAACCATAAAGTGGCACTTTTCCCAATTCAAACGATACTAGTGTCTTCACATCTCTGCAAAACTCGATCAAGGTTGCTCAAGCAATCATCAAAAGAGGATCCATAGACGGAGAAATCATCCATGGATACCTCACAAATCTTTTCACATAAGTCAGAGAATATAGCCATCATGCATCTTTGAAAGGTAGCAGGTGCATTACATAAACCAAAAGGCATACATCTGTAAGCAAAGGTACCGAAAGGGCAAGTAAAAGTAGTTTTTGATTGATCATTCGCTGACACAGGTATTTGAGAGAAACCAGAATAACCATCTAGAAAGCAGAAATGTGTATGTTTGGATAGTCTTTCTAGCATTTGATCAATAAAAGGTAAAGGGAAATGATCTTTCTTAGTAGCTTTATTTAATTTACGGAAATCAATTACCATCCTATAACCTGTAATAATTCTTTGCGGAATCAATTCATCTTTATCATTAGGAACAACAGTAATACCTCCCTTCTTAGGAACGCAATGGACATGACTCACCCAATCACTATCAGCAACGGGATAAATTATACCTGCCTCAAGGAGCTTTAGTATCTCCTTTCTTACCACTTATTTCATCTTAGGATTTAACCGTCGTTGATGATATCTAACTGGTTTGGAACCTTTGTCCAATTTAATTTTATATTGGCATAGAGTGGGACTAATGCCCTTAAGATCATCTAGAGTATATCCAATAGCAACACGGTGCTTCTTCAGAGTTTTCAATAATATTTCCTCTTCTTGCTCTGAAAGGTTAGCACTAATAATAACAGAATATATCTTCTTTTCATCAAGATAAGCATATTTAAGATTATTAGGTAAAGGTTTGAGCTCAAACACGGGATCACCCTTGGGTGGAGGGGGATCCCTAGGATTTCAACAGGCAAGTTGTGTTTCAGAATAGGACCCTGTTTACCTTCTTTCATTCATAAACATATCATTTTCATGGTCTAGCAAGTATTGTTCTAAAGGATCATTAGGAGGCACGACAATAGAAACAAGACCAATAATTTCATCCTTACTAGACGGTTCTTTATCATGTGGTTGTCTACGAAATTTAGCAAAATTAAACTCATGAGTCATATCATCCAAGCCAATCATGACAACATCCTTTTTGCAATCGATCTTAGCATTAACAGTATTCAAGAAGGGTCTACCAAATATAATGGGACAAAAGCTATCTTGTGGGGAACCCAGAACAAGAAAATCAGTAGGATATTTAACTTTCCCACACAAGACTTCAACATCTCTAACAATCCCAACTGGTGAAATAGTATCTCTATTGGCAAGCTTAATTGTAACATCTATTTCTTCTAACTCAGCGGGTGCAATATCATGCATAATTTCTTCATATAAGGAAAAAGGTATTGCACTAGAACTAGCACC
This sequence comes from Triticum dicoccoides, assembly GCF_002162155.2. Lineage (NCBI taxonomy): Eukaryota > Viridiplantae > Streptophyta > Magnoliopsida > Poales > Poaceae > Triticum > Triticum dicoccoides. Next base: position 466,531,733 of record NC_041383.1, on the reverse strand, counting down.
CATATCACATAAGCCATGATAACAATGATCTCCTATTTTAACAAAAATAACAGGCCTGCCGACAACAGGTCTATGTATCTTAGCATCTGGTTTAGCAATATTAGCAGTTTCACCATAGAATTAAATAACATGCCCATCTATATTATCATCCAAGAGATCTTTAACCATAGGAATACTAGGTTCTACTTAAATTTGCTCAGGAGGCGTATATGTTCTAGTATTGCTCTTACGAACAACAGTTGAAGCTTTAGCATGATCCTTTATTCTAACAGGAAAAGGTGGTTTCTCAACATAAGTAGTAAGAACAATAGGATCATTATAAGTGATAATCCTTTCTTCAACTGTAACAGGTGCAACTACTTTTACTTCAATGGGAGGATTATATTTAAACCACTTCTCCTTAGGGAGATCAACGTGAGTAGCAAAAGATTCACAGAAAGAAGCTACTATCTTAGAGTCAAGTCCATATTTAGCGCTAAATCTACGAAAAGCATCGGTATCCATAAAAGATTTAACACAATCAAACTTAGGTGTCATACCTGACTCCTTACCATCGTCGAAACCCAATCTTCAGAGTTGTGTTTAATTCTTTCCAATAAATCCCACTTGAATTCAGTAGTCTTCAACATATAAGAACTATCACAAGAAGTATCGAGCATGGTGCGATCATTGAGAGAAAGCCGAGCATAAATTTTTTGAATAATCATTTCTCTTGAGAGCTCATGATTGGGGCATGAATATAACATTGACTTAAGCCTCCCCCAAGCTTGAGCGATGCTTTCTCCTTTGCAAGGCCAGAAATTATATATGTAATTACGATCATGATGAACAAGATGCATAGGATAGAACTTCTGGTGAAATTCGAACTTCAATCGTTTATAATTCCAAGATCCCGTATCATCACATAGCTATACCATGTCAATGTGTCTCCCTTCAAATATAAAGGGAAGACCTTCCTCTTTACAACATCATCGGGAATACCTGCAAGCTTAAATAATCCACAAACTTCATCCACAAAGATAAGGTGTAAATCAGGATGCAATGTTCCATCTCCTGCAAAAGGATTAGCTAGCAGTTTCTCTATCATACCCAAAGGAATTTCAAAGTGAACATTTTCAGTAGGTTCAGTAGGTTGATGATAGGATTAGTTTCCATAGTAACAAGTGACAAAAAATTTCAGCACACTATATAAATGTTTCCTTACCAAGTTCCACTCACCAAAGGCGCTTCACTCCCCGGCAACGACGCCAGAAAAGAGTCTTGATGACCCACAAGTATAGGGGCTCTATCATAGTCCTTTCGATAAGTAAGAGTGTCGAACCCAACGAGGAGCAGAAGGAAATGACAAGCGGTTTTTAGTAAGGTATTCTCTGCAAGCACTGAAATTGTAGGTAACAGATAGTTTTGTGATAAGATAATTTGTGACGGGTGACAAGAAATGAAAGTAAATAAAGTGCAGCAAGGTGGCCCAATCCTTTTTGTAGCAAAGGACAAGCCTGGACAATTTCTTATAATGACAAAAGCGCTCACGAGGACACATGGGAATTATCGCCAAGCTAGTTTCATCACGCTCATATGATTCGCGTTCGTTACTTTGATAATTTGATATGAGGGTGGACCGGTGCTTGGGTACTGCCCTTTCTTGGACAAGCATCCCACTTATGATTAACCCCTATTGCAAGCATCCGCAACTACAAAATAAGTATTAAGGTAAACCTAACCATATCATGAAACTAGTGGATCCAAATCAGCCCCTTACAAAGCAACGCATAAACTAGGGTTTAAGCTTCTGACACTCTAGCAACCCATCATCTACTTATTACTTCCAATTGCCTTCCTCTAGGCCCAAATAATGGTGAAGTGTCATGTAGTCGACGTTCACATAACACCACTAGAGGAGAGACAACATACATCTCATCAAAATATCGAACGAATACCAAATTCGCATGACTACTAATAGCAAGACTCCACCCATGTCCTCAAGAACAAACGTAACTACTCACAAAGCATATTCATGTTCATAATCAGAGGAATATTAATATGCATAAAGGATCTGAACATATGATCTTCCACCAAGTAAACCAATTAGCATCAACTACAAGGAGTAATCGACACTACTAGCAACCCACACGTACCAATTTGTGGTTTTGGATACAAGATTGGATACAAGAGAGGAACTAGGGTTTGAGAGGAGATGGTGCTAGTGAAGATGTTGATAGAGATTGACCCCCTCCCGATGAGAGGATCATTGGTGATGACGATGGTGATGATCCCCCCCCCCTAGAGGGAAGTTTCCCCGGGAGAACAGCTCCACCGGAGCCCTAGATTGGTTCTGCCAAGGTTCCGCCTCTTGGTGGCAGAGTTTCGGCCTATAAGCTTGCTTATGATTTTTTTCCAGGGTAAAAGACCTCATATAGCAGAAGATGGGCACCGGAGGGCCACCAGGGGGGCCCACGAGACACGGGGCGCACCCAGTAGGGGTGGGCGCGCCCCCCACCCTCGTGGCCAGGGTGTGGCCCCCCTCTGGTACTTTTTTGCTCAATAATTCTTATTAAATCCAAAAATGACTTTCGTGGAGTTCCAGGTCTTTTGGAACTGTGCAGAATAGGCTTCCAATATTTTCTCCTTTTCCAGCCAGAATCCCAGTTGCCGGCATTCTCCCTCTTCATGATAAACCTTGTAAAATAAGAGAGAATAGCCATAAGTATTGTGACATAACGTGTAATAACATCCCATAATGCAATAAGTATTGATATAAAAACATGGTGCGAAATGGACGTATCACCGCCCCGAAGCATGTTTTTGTGGTCTTTACTCAAGGAGTGGATCTGGAGGGAGGATTTGTGTCCGGTGGAGAGACGACCGTCTATTCTGGCGAGCAATCTTCAACCGCCGACACCAATTCCATGTATCAACTACAAGATGATATGATTGGGGGCTGCTCCGATGGCGAAAGTATTCTGGACCCCTGTGAGCCATCGAACCGGGTTGCAATCTTCATGGCCATCATACAACCGATGCAGAATTCCAAAACTGCGGCAGCAATGATTTCTAGTTCAGCAACCACTACAGCAGCCGGGGTAGGAGGCCTTGTGCGCCCGACAGCTCAAGTTTTATCTGAACAGTTGGAGGCCTTGGCAACTTTGCTGACGGTGGAGGTAACCCCGGAAAACCAAGCGCAACATAACATGGATGATGCGAAGTTGTGTGATGAGATAGCTCAAGCTAAGGAGGATCTTAATGCTAAAAATACCAGGATGGCGACAGAGCGGGCTGCCTTGGAGATGGAATCATAGTGGATTCTGTGAGCGTTCTGGATATGGGGATACCCAGACTTGCCTGCTTGCAGCCCACTTCGTGGCTCCATCGATGGCCTGGTATGGCCTAGATTCAACATCGACAACTCAAGACCCTCACGAGGGGCCAAGCCTCGCGAGGCGGGTGACGCCAAGACCTCCAAGGGGATCGGCCTCCTCCGGCTGGCTCTCGAGGAGCGGAGACTTCTATGCAAGGTGCACCTCACGAGGCTCAGCTGACATGAGCCATGACGACCAAGGCCAGGCGGGCGCCAGTGAACGCAGAGTACCAGTTTCCTCTTTGGTGCAAAGGAGGCAAGCAACAGGCGCGGGGTCCCAAGGAATCAGCCAAAGGTTTCCATTCTGGTGCAACAAGACCAAGACCGCCAGGACAGCAGGACGGAGGTCATCGCCGAGCCCACCGCAGCGTCACAACCAGAGGCTTTTGCAGGCGAAGACCACTTTAGTCAGGATAGGGCGTACTTCTTGCCCCCTTCAAATCTGGCCGTTGTGGGATCCCTTCCCGCCAACATTTGGGAAGAGGACCAAGGCCACTATAAATAGGACTTAGCCACCACCATAGAGGGGGATCAGATCTATTCTCACTTGACCACCCCACCAGCTCTCTCGATCTCAAGAACACCTCACCTCCTAAGGCTGTTCATCCACTGTACTAGTTCATCCTCAGCCCCTCGAGGCAATCCACCACAAAGCTGGAGTAGGGTATTACACCGCCAGGTGGCCCGAACCAGGATTAACTGCTGTGTCTCTTTGTCCCTTTGAGATTGACACGCTAAGCCATGAGGATCGCGAGTATGCAGGCTGGGTAGGTTGAGATCTCCACACGCACCCCAGAGTTCGAACCTCTCAAGGGTTTGTGGAACCTGAAATCGGACATTTGGCGCGCCAGGTAGGGGTGCATCGGAGATCCGCTGCTTCGTCCGCCACATCCCGCTGCCGGCTTTGATGGCAGGCGTTCCTTCATCGACTCGGCCATTGCGCGCCTTCGAGGGAGCCGAGGGCCTCTGCGCTTTCACCCCCACCTTGCAATGGGTGGAGTGGCCACCCAAGTTTAGGCCGGAGATGCCGCCACGCTATGACGGTGCCACGGACCCGGCCGGCTTCCTTCAGGCGTACGAGGAGGCTATTTGGGCGGCCGGCGGAGACGACAAGGTGAAGGCCAACTGGCTCCCCATTGCCCTTGTTGGCGCACCGCGCTCCTGGTTTCTCAACCTACCAGAGTCCTCTGTGGCCTCCTAGGAGGTGTTGCGCGGCCCCTTCATCGCACACTTCGCAGCGCCGGTGCCCCCCATCGTCACAGCTCTCCTAGGTGGCTCGCAAGCACCACCCTCTGACCGCCACATCAAGCAGTTCTACCGCCAAGTAAGTGCCGCACAGGTGAGCTATGGGGCTCCTCCGCGTTGGGCGGCGCCTAAGGCCGACCTCACCTTCGGCCCAGAAGATCATCCAGCGACCACGGTGGGAGCAGGTGCACTCCCGATGCTCTACACCCCCACCATCTGCAATGTGGCGGTCACCAAGACCCTCACCAATGGTGGAGTCGGCCTCAACATGCTCTCTGCAGAGGCACTCGGCCTGCTACATGTGCCCCCAGGCCGGCTCAGCCCCACCAAGCCCTTCTCCGGGGTCGGCAATGGCTCCACCAGCCCCCTAGGGTAGATACGCCTCCCCTTCACCTTTGGGACCCGCCTCAACTACCACACCAAGCTCATCGACTTCGACATCGCCCGGATCGACCTGCCCTACAACGCCATCCTTGGGTACCCATCCCTGGCCAAGTTCATCGCGACAACTCATCCAGCCTACAACCTCATGAAGATGCTAGGTAGTAGTGGTGTCCTCATGATGGCAGGGGACACCAAGGATGCGCTGCAGGCTCTCAAGCTCGTCTTCAGGTCCACGGAGTCCGTGCTGCCGAGCGAGAAAGGGGGCCCTGAGGCTCCGGGGGTAGCACCAGCCAAGCAGAAGCCGCTATTTTCCCAAGACCGAGCCGAGACAAAGCAAGTGCCAGTTGATGAGGATGGGGCATCAGGCGCCACCTTCACCATAGGAGCTGGCCTCCCCCAAGACCAAGAGAAAGCGTTGGTCAGCTGCTTGCATGCCAACAAGGATATGTTCGCATGGGAGCCCAAGGACCTGGTCGGGGTTCTAAGGGGAATAATCGAGCATCACCTGAAGGTATGCCCAAACGTGCGCTCGATGAAGCAGAAGGCCCATCGACAGTCCACCGAGAAGCAGGCATTCATTATCCAAGAAACTCGCAAGCTGCAGGATGATGGAGTCATCTGGGAGGTATGGTACCCAGAATGGCTGGCAAACCCAGTCGTCGTCCCCAAGAAAGGAGGGAAGGAGCGCATGTGTGTCGACTTCACCAACCTCAACAAGGCTTGCCCTCAGGATCCCTTCCTGCTTCCACGCATCGATGATACGTCGCCAACGTATCTATAATTTTTGATTGTTCCATGCTATTATATTACCTGTTTTGGATGTTTATGGGCTTTATTTTACACATTTATATCATTTTTGGTACTAACCTACTAACTGGAGGCCCAACCCGTACTGCTGTTTTTTTTGCCTATTTCAGTATTTTGAAGAAAAGGAAAATCAAACGGAGTCCAAACGGAATGAAACCTTCGGGAGCGTGGTTTTTGGAACGAACGTGATCCGGAGAACTTGGAGTGCAAGTCAAGAAGCAAACGAGGCGGCCAGGAGATAGGAGGGCGCGCCCACCCCTCCTGGGCGCGCCCCTTGTCTCCTGGGCCCGTCGAGCAGCCACCAACGTACTTCTTCCTCCTATATAAACCTACATACCCCAAAAACATCTAGGGATCCACCAAAGAAATATTTCCTCCACCGTAACCTTTTGTATCTGCGAGATCCCATCTTGGAGCCGTCGCCGGCGTTCTGCCGGAGGGGGAATCCACCACGGAGGGCTTCTACATCAACACCATAGCCCTTCCGATGAGTTGTGAGTAGTTTACCACAGACCTTCAGGTCCATAGTTATTAGCTAGATGGCTTCTTCTCTCTTTTTGGATCTCAATACAATGTTCTCCCCCTATCTTGTGGAGATCTATTCGACGTAAACTCTTTTTGCGGTGTGTTTGTCGAGATCCGATGAATTGTGGGTTTATGATCAAGTTTATCTATGAGAAATATTTGAATCTCTTCTGAATTGTTTTATGTATGATTGTGTTATCTTTGCAAGTCTCTTCAAATTATCGGTTTGGTTTGGCCTACTAGATTGATCTTTCTTGCCATGGGAGAAGTGCTTAGCTTTGGGTTCAATCTTGCGGTGTCCTTACCTAGTGACAGAAAGGGTTGCAAGGCACGTATTGTATTGTTGCCATCGAGGATAAAAAGATGGGGTTTATATCATATTGCTTGAGTTTATCCCTCTACATCGTGTCATCTTTCTTAATGCATTACTCTGTTCTTATGAACTTAATACTCTAGATGCATGCTGGATAGCATTCGATGTGTGGAGTAATAGTAGTAGATGCAGGCAGGAGTCGGTCTAGTTGTCACGGACGTGATTCCTATATACATGATCATGCCTAGATAATCTCATAATTATTCACTTTTCTATCAATTGCTCGACAGTAATTTGTTCACCCACCGTAATACTTATGCTATCTTGAGAGAAGCCTCTAGTGAAACCTATGGCCCCCGGGTCTATCTTTTATCATATAAGTTTCCAATCTACTTTTATTTGCATCTTTATTTTCTGCATCTATATTATAAAATACCAAAAATATATATCTTATCATATTATCTCTATCAGATCTCACTTTCGCAAGTGGCCGTGAAGGGATTGACAACCCCTTTATCGTGTTGGTTGCGAGTTCTTTGTTTGTTTGTGTAGGTTTGTGGGACTTGTGAGGAGCCTCCTACTGGATTGATACCTTGGTTCTCAAAAACTAAGGGAAATACTTACGCTACTGTGTTGCATCACCCTTTCCTCTTCAAGGAAAACCAACGCAAGCTCAAGATGTAGCAATCGACCAGATCGTTGACTCCACCACCGAGTGCGACCTATTGTGCTTTTTAGACGCTTTCTCGGGCTACCACCAGATCAAGATGGTGGTGCAAAATGTGGTGAAGATGGCATTCCTGACCGCCTACGGGGTGTACTGCTACACCGGCATGCCTTCCGGGCTGCGCAATGCCGGGGCTACCTTCCAGCGGCTGATGCACATCGCCATGGGTCGGCAGCTTGGGAGAAATGTTGAGGCCTATGTTGATGACATAGTGGTGAAGTCTCGGGAGGCGATGACCCTGATTGAGGATCTGGAGGAAGCATTTGCCAGCTTGTGCAAGGTGGACCTGCGGCTCAATCTCGAGAAGTGTGTGTTCGGGATTCCGTATGGCAAGCTGTTGGGTTTCCTAGTGTCACACAGAGGAATCGAGGCCAATCCAGAGAAGGTCAAGGCAATAGAACACATGAGCCCTCCATAGACGCTCAAGGAGATGTAGAAGCTGGCGGGCTGCGTGACCTCACTAGGGCGCTTCATCTCCAAGCTGGGGGAACGCGCCCTCCTGTTCTTCAAGCTGATGAAAAAGAAGGGGCCGTTCAAGTGGACCCATGAGGCTGATGCGGCCTTTCAAGACCTAAAGAGATACCTGACCAGCCCGCCAGTGATGGTGGCTCCGTGCCCTCTCAAGCCCATGGTGTTCTATTTGGCTGCCACCCCTCACTCCGCTAGCGCCGCTCTGGTGGCACTAAGAGAGGAGCACATGATCAAGGACCCTCAGCAGGGAGCTCGGCCACCAAGCAAAGCGCAGCAGCCTCTGGACGGTGCTCCTGAGGCCTCGGCTGACTTTACGACCAACATTCCTCCCGAGGCTAAAATCGACCCCTCGGCCGGGGGGCTCCTGAGGCTGACGCTCGCGAGGCCGCACTTGGCGCGGCAGGAGATGGGACCCCGAAGGCCCGCATCCTCAAGAAACACAAGACCTCACCAACACCTCTTCCCTCATCGAGCACTCGGTCTACTTCGTTAGCAGAATACTACGGGAGGCACGGGCGCGATACCCCATGCCCGAAAAGCTCTTACTTGCGCTCCTCGTAGCCTCCCGAAAGATACACCACTACTTCCAAGGCCACCCCATAAAGGTCGTTTTAGCTTACCCACTGGAGAGGGTGCTCCGAAGCCCTAATGTCGTCGGGTGGGTTGCAGAGTGGAACATCGAGCTCCAGACGTTCAAGCTCGAGTTCAGCACCACCAGGGTCATCAAGGGCGCGGCCCTCGCAGATTTCGTGGCAGAATGGACTAACGTCGCTGACCGCGGGATAAGTGAGGATCGCTCCCTCTTGCCTGGAGATGAGACGCCGGACGGGTGGATCATGTACTTCGACGACGCATTCTCACGACAAGGCACAGGGGCTGGGGTCGTCCTCATCTCACCCGCCAAGGACAAACTCTACTATGCTGTACAGCTCTGTTTTCAGCAGAGCAAAAAGGTCTCCAACAACATCGCAGAGTATGAAGGTTTGCTCACCAACCTCAGGGCCGCGGTGGCGCTGGGGGTGAAGCGTCTCACCATCAACGGCGATTCCTAGCTCCTCATCAACTTCTCCAACAAAGAGTACACACCCAAGGACGAGCACATGGAGGCATACCTGGAAGAAGTACGCGAGATGGAGAAACAATTAGTAGGCTTGGAACTGCAGCACGTGCCTTGAGGAACAAACAAGGAGGCGAACGACATCGCCAAAAGGGCATCCCGGAGACTACCTCAGGAGCCAGGGGTGTTTGAGGAACGACTCTTCAAGCCATCAGCAGTTCCCCCCACCGTAGCACCAGCACCACCTCAGGAGGACCTACCCCAAGCACCAGCAACCGGCGCCCCAACATGCGGCCCTCCCTCAGGGGCCCGCCTGCTCCTCACGCTCGAGCCTCAGAAGGGGTGCTAGACCGAGGAGTTCAAGACATACCTACTTCAGGGGACCCTGCCGGAGAAAGAGGAGGATGCTGAACGTATGGCTCGTTAGGCCACCGAGTACTGCATCCGTGATGGTGAGTTGTACCGCAAAAGGCCCAATGACGTTTCCTTACGATGCATCTCCAGGGAGCAGGGGCTTGAGCTGCTAGCAGACATACATGGTGGGGACTACGGACATCACTCTTCATCATGCACCCTCGTGGGAAAGGCGTTCCGCAGTGGGTTCTATTGGCCCACAACACTCAACGATGCCACCGAGCTAGTGCGCTCCTGTGAAGCATGCCAGTTCCACGCCAAGTAGATCCACCAGCCCACGCAAGCCCTCCAGACTATCCCGCTCACATGGCCGTTTGCGGTCTGGGGGCTGGACATCTTGGGGCCGTTTCCTCGAGCGCTAGTGGGCTACCGCTACCTTTACGTCGCCATCGACAAGTTCACCAAGTGGGCGGAGGTAGAAGTCATCCACACCATCCCAGCTGGATCAGCCGTCAAGATCATCAAAGGCCTCGTGAGCGGGGTTGGGGTCCCTAACCGCATCATCACCGACAACGGCTCGCAGTTCACTAGCAACCTTTTCAAAACATATTGTGCTAACCTTGGAACGCAGATATGCTACGCCTCACTGGCACACCCCAGGAGCAACGGTCAGGCTGAGCGCGCCAACGCCGAAATCTTGAGGGGTCTCAAGGCAAGGACCTTCAAGAAGAAGCTCAAGGCTTGCGGCAGGGGCTGGCTCGACGAGCTCTAGTCCGTGTTGTGGTCCATCTGCACCACCACGACCAAGCCAATGGGAGAGATGCCATTCTTCCTCGTCTACGGAGCTGAAGCGGTTCTACCACACGAGGTTAAGAATCGCTCCAGGCGGGTCCTGGCGTTTGACGAGGCACATCAGGACGCCACGCGGGGGATGGATCTTGTACTGGGGGAGGAATGCCGCCGTCAAGCCTCGCTCCGAGTAGCCAGGTACCAGCAGGCACTACGGCGGTACCACTGTCGCAGCGTCCGCTCCAAGATGTTGGAGGTGGGTTACCTCGTCCTGAGGCTGGTGCTCTCCAGGGAGGGGCTACACAAGCTCTCTCCCATATGGGAGGGCCCGTTTAGGATTGCACGTGTCTCCAGACCTGGCGCCACGCGCCTGGAGACACAGGATGGGGTCCCCATCCAGAACGCCTGGAACATCCAGCACCTCCGGGAGATCTACCCATGAAGCAAGGTTGCGGCCTGTGAAGGTCTCCGCTCGTGACACTCTCACATAATAATGAGTGGGGCTGTACACGCCCCAGAGTCTCCTGAGAGCCACCCTGGGGCCTCACACGGGCTCCCTCCCACGTCCTAGTGGCAGAACTTAGCTCCACGCTGGTGAGAGGACTAGACTAGGTGCCGGACGTGACTGTTCATTTGCTTTCGAAGTTGCTTGCAATCTTTTAGTAGTCTTTAATGGAGTTGGTGCTTTCGTGCTTTGGTCCACCAAGTTGGATTTTTCTCCTCTCATTTTGTTCGTCCTTAGCCTAGGCCAGGAAGGTGTGGCAGTTTCCCGTCGCTCTTCCTCGCGCCCCTCGTACGTGGGGGTTAGGCATGTGTGTGCGCATGGGCCCACCCTCGCACAAGCACACCTCGCCGAACCCCATTGCCCCAGTGCTTCGACTTTATCCTCGCGAGGAGCCCTCGATCAAGATCACGGGCACTAGCACCCTCTCATGTGTGTGCCCCTCGGGCAACATGACATGATGCATTAAGCCATAGCTAACCTATGACAAGAGGCTCACGCAAAGAGGAACAGGGTGCTAAACAGTCTTTCTTTTTCTCTAAATAGCTCTGCAGCGGATCTACAACACCTGCCGAGGCCTTAAGCACCTCCCGAGTCGCCAGGAATGGGGGCTTCGCCAGACGCCAAGGGCTTCGCCCTCATGAGGTGGGAAGTCATCGCAAACAGTCAAGCTAAGTTATCCTACCCTTGCCTACCTAGAGTACATACATCATGGCACATCATTAAGATAATAAGCATTGCATAAAAGGGCATAACTGCCATAGTTCATGACAAACCCCAGCGGGGCACTCTACTTTTGTTTCAAATTGCAGAAGAAAGGGAATGTTAAACAGAAGTGGCCCAAGGGTGTGCGGATCTAGCGCCGGCACCGCATCCTCAAGCAGCACCTCAAGGTGCCCCGGCGCTCCACCAGTTCAGCCGCAAGTGGCCCAAGTCCGTGGCAGGTCTCAAGTCCAAGTTTGGCGGCCCCAAACTCAGGTCGGGCTTCCCTTCAGCTTCACCCGGGGCGTGGCGGTGAGACGACCCACCGCCACCCTCGATCCGAGCTCGACGGCGTGGAGGATGGTCGTAGCCACCACTGCTCGAGCTCTCATCCAAGGAAGAGCGGCCGCTACGGGAGGAGGAGTGGATGCCGCCAAGGCCAAGTTCACCCTCATCACCGGCGCGGCCGACGTCAAGGCCGAGCTCGTCGTCGCTGCCATCTTCTGGGCAGCACCCCACGCGGTGATCGTCCTCCATGAACACCCTCATGAAGAGGGTCGCCAGGTTGTTGTACTTGAAGTGGAGGGTGCACCTCCCGCTCAGGCCTCGTGCGCGGGCGAACGTCTGCCAGCCACGGGTCAGGACCATGCTGCCCATGGTGGTGACTGTCGGTGTCAAAACCGGCGAATCTCGGGTAGGGGGTCCTGATCTGTGCGTCTTAGGCTGATGGTAACAGGAAGCAAGGGACAAAATGTTAACCTAGGTTCGGGCCCTCTCGATGGAGGTAAAACCCTACTTCCTGCTTGATTAATATTGAATATATGTGGAATACAAGAGTAGATCTACCACGAGATCGTAGAGGCTAAACCCTAGGAGCTAGCCTATGATGGTATGATTGTAATTGTGATCGGCCTTCTAAGGACCATGCTCTCCGGTTTATATAGACACCGGAGAGCTAGGGTTTACATGGAGTCGGTTACAAGGAAGGAAACATAACATCCGAATCGCCAAGCTTGCCTTCTACGCAAAGGAGAGTCCCATCCGGACACGAGTTGAAGTCTTGAGTCTTGTATCTTGACGCTTCTATAGTCCGGACGATGTATACAGTCCGGCTGTCCGGATACCCCCTTATCCAGGACTCCCTCAGTAGCCCCTGAACCAGGCTTCAATGACGATGAGTCCCGCGCGCAGTCTTGTCTTCGGCATTGCAAGGCGGGTTCCTCCTTCCGAATGCTCCAAGATGGTTATCGAACACATAGACCGTGTCCGGATCTGCAAGATGATCTTCACATACCCTAGTATAAATCCGTTCTGCTGGCAATCTTTGCACGTCGTGCCCTTGCATCGTGGCCTTGTCCAACACGAACTGGCGTCTCCTGCTCCACCTTGACTTGCGTTGCGAGGCGGTTTTATTGGCACGTCCCGCCTAAGCAGAGATCATGTTCCTCTTAATACGGCATCTTCATCAATGTGGGCATATATGACTCCACAGCGACCATTGGTATGATCCTGTGTATTTTAGATAATCTCAAGCGGTCACGCTGAGGACTCTTGGTATTCATCCCTTTTATAAAGGGGTCAAGGCCTACGCCTTTTTACCACCTCTCCTGCTCTTCCTTGCCCTTCGAGCTCTGGTACTCAAAACCTAAGCTCCAGCACCCCAGATCCTCCAGTATGTCCGGATCCGACGCAACAGGCCGGTGGGTGGCCTCCTTGATTCAGGAGGATATTGCGAAGCTTAGGGAGGTCGGATACCTGACCGCCGATGTCCAGCACAGGCTTCCTGCTCTGGGGCAAATTATCCCCACGCCGGAGCCCAATGAGAGTGTCGTGTTCATTCCTCACTTCCTCCGAGGCCTGGGCCTCACCCTCGACCCCTTTGTGAGGGGGCTCATGTTCTACTATGGGTTGGATTTTCATGATCTGGCTCCAGATGCCATCCTCCACATCTCGTCTTTCATTATTATGTGCGAGGCCTTTCTCCACGTCAACCAACACTTCGGCTTATGGCTGAAGACCTTCAATGTGAAGCCAAATATGATCGAGGGGCAACACGCGGAGTGCGGAGGCGCTATAATAAGCAGGAACGCTGATGCCCCATGGCCAGAGGGTTCTTTTCTGGAAGTATCTGACGTATGGCAACGGAGATGGTTCTATGTCACTGCTCCCAGAGGCACAAAGTGGGTAGCTGCCCCCAAGTTCCACTCGGGCCCTCTGTCATAGTTAGCGTCTTGGACCGACGAAGGACGGAATTATGGGCCTGCTAGCGACGTGCCAGAATTGCAGAATCGTATCCAGGAGCTTATTGAGAGGGACATAAATCTTGTCAGCATAATGCAAGTGATGATAGTCCGGCGGATGTTGCCGTGCAAACGTCGACCTCTCCAGATGTGGGAGTTTAATCCGGAGGGTACGCGGACTATTAAGCACTTCTTCGGCCTAAAGCTCGAAGGAATGTGTAAATTATTCTTTGGACCACAAGTAAAGTGTCCGGATACCACCGAGGATGCGGGCCTAAGCTGCAATCGCCTAGATGCCCAAGTAAGTAACCTTAAAGCCGGACACTTCATTTATATTAATCATAACTGTTATTCTAACAATCCCTCCGCGGCCAGGAGTGGCTCGACAAGGTGAAGAGAATCAGGTGTCCGGCGCCACTTCCTGAAGGTTCGCCTGGTCCAACCATTGCAAAGATGCTAGACCGGGCGCTCAGCAAAATCCCTTCAGGGAAAGGCGAAGGAAAGGGCAGTGAAGCTGAACTTCACACGCTACGCATCCAGATCGTGGAAGTCGCCAACCCTCCTATGGAGGATAGCCGGGAAGGGGAGGTCAAAGCATCCTCCCCACGCGGGAAGAAGAGGGTCGCCTCCGAAGATTTGGAGGCGGAGACGCCCAAGCAAGGGAAGAAAGCATCACCAAGGGGTTCTGCCGCGACGGGCGCCCTCACCATGTCGTGCCCACCAACGGGCTAGCCCTCCAACGAGCCGTAAGTTATTCGTTAATTCGAAGGTATGTTGTTACTCCGAGATCCATAACCGGGACTTCGTCTTTTGAAGTCCGGCGAGTAGCTCTTCTCAACAGAATTAGTCTTCGGGGGACCTTCTTCTGGAGATGATGGAGAGTGAGACTCCACACCCCTCTCCGCCTCATGAGGCGGGTGACACCAAAGTGTCGTCACGGAGGAGTCCGGACCTGCCGAAGCCGGAGGCCAACACGTTAGCTGCCCTGAGCCCGGAGCGTTCGGCTCCCACGGGGGGCGATGAGAAGGGTCCGACACAGTTCAGTGTCCGGCATGTCATACTGACGGGCCTTCTGGAGCGAGCCGAGCTCTCGGAGGAGCGCCGCTCTTTAATGAGCAAGGTGCTCACGAAAATTTCATCCGCTACCAGCGGTTTGAATGAGGCATTTACAAGCCTGCTTAAAGGCTTTGAGGTATGTAGTGAAAAATGCATAATTTTTGGTTATGAAACGTGCGCTAGGTGTGCTCCTTGTAGATAGTAGCCCCTGAGACTCTGGTTGCCCGCCATAGGCGGCAAATGGAGGATCATATACTAATGGCTGCGCCGCATATATGCGCAGGTGTATATGGATCCGGCAGCCGACCAGTCCTTTGAAGTAGCCGAACTAAGAAGGCAGATCGGATCTATTGATGCCGATATCACGCTGGTGAATAAACGGCTGGAAGAATCCTAGGGTATGTGACCTGCTTCCCTTATTATATTGTATAGGAAAATGCAAGAGGGGCATGATATTAATGCAATGTGTTTGCACTGCAGATGGTGTTGCTGCCATGGAGGCCCTGAGGGCGGAACTTTCTCAAGCCAAGGAACAAGCTCGGGCTAGCAATGCGGCTGCCCTAAAGGCGGCCCAAGAATTGACAGCCGAACAGGCTGCTCATCGCCTAAGCGAAGAAAAGATAGCCGAAATGGCTGGGGAGTTAAAAAATGCCGCCGACCGATACGCACTCCTCGAAAAGGAGAATAAGGCTAGTCCGACCGAGCTGGACAAGGCACTAAATGCCGCCAAGGAGATGCGGACCGAGATCCAGAGTATGCGGGAGGAGCTCCAACAGGCCGACAAAATCGTGGTTGGGGGCTCATACTTACTGCGGACGAAGTTCTTGGATCCGAAGTATGCTCCCCTGGCTGGTCGCATGAGTCCTGCAGACGCATATGCGGACTTGGCGAATAGTACGGCTGACGCTGTCAAGTTCTTCGAGGGTCAAGACGATGAAGAAGTGGAGAAGCTTTTCTGGTCGCAGTTTAATACTCCCACTCGCCCGTTGCCACTGAATGAGAAGGTGGATGCTATGGCGGAGCTCCACAGGCTGTCCGAGAATTGCAATGTGGTCTGTAATAGACCATCTTTGGCCGAAGGGGCCTAAGCCGGACAACTACTTTGGTTTGGTGCAGCAATTCCTTGGAGACGTATCTCGGATTGATGCCATGAGGAGGTCGGCGTGCATAGAGGGTGCACAGATGGCTCTAGCCTGCGTTAAAGCCTATTGGACGGAAATGGAGGCCACTGTAATAGCGACACAGGATCCGGCGGGAGGCCAATATCTGGCCGAGCACTACTTGGCGCAAGTCACAGAAGGTGCCCGCCTAATAGAGGCGCAGTGCTCGAAGAATGTCTTTTTCGAGTGCTAAGTCGAATCATTGTAAAAACAATGTTTATTTTAAATACAAGGCTGTATTTATACTTTTTGCCTGAAAATGTGATTGTGTCCCTTGTGCGGCCGTTTATATATA